>NW_007079990.1:273044-292938 GCF_000164805.1 Carlito syrichta | reverse complement strand
GAGCTGGAGACGCGGGCGCCAGGACTGGAACACGAACGTGCCCGCTCGGGGGGCCGGGCCGAGGAGGGGGCGTCAACCTCGCCTTCCCGCCTGAGCCCCTGCCGGGCCTGAGCGCCAGTGTCTGCCTAGCCCCTGTCCTCTGCCCTAGGCCCTTGATGCCCACCTGAAGGAATCCAACGGAACCCAGGTCACTGGCAGGAAAACCTGGAATTCCAGACGGGAAGAAGGGTGGAAAACGGTCCCCCATGGTACCCAAACCCAACCCGACCACGCCCCTGCCGCCTAAGGGCCAATCCCTGATGCAGGACACCCTCCCCAGGCCACCTTCCACTAGCACCCTCCCCAGGGACGTTGTTAGTGAGTAGCTGAAGGTCTCAGGGTCCTCTGCCCGACCATTAATGCTTCATACTCCCCGCTCCCCCAGCAGTCATCGCCCCCTTTGGGGTGTGTGTCTATCTGTCTTCCCCCACCCCCCTCAGAAACACAAGGTCTCAAGCAAGGAAGCACGGAGGATGAGTCTGAACCGGCTGATGTATTTAGTGCTCACAAAAGCATCTGCAAGAAAAGTCGTTTAATTGGGACCAGATCCTCTGTGGTTTCAGTGGCATTAAAACAAGATGGGCTTCCTCTAGGGAAGGGTTGCTGGCAACAGGAAGAGGGCATGGAAAGTTTGGCTTTTTTCTTCCCGGAGCTTTAAGGGGAAAAGGCCCCTGTACCTTTATTGACATACCAGATAGCAGCGTGCACATGTACACTGAGAGACCCTCCCACATGCCCAGTTCATAGACCCAGCCTGTGTGTGTGCGCACACACAGTACTGTCAATTCCACTAAGACAAGATGTGGAAGTCTCAGGAGCAGGCCTGTTCCTTTTCTCTGGAGTTCACCCCATGGATGCTTCCTCGGCTGCCCAACCACTGTTCTGCCCTGAGCCCTGGCAAAGGGCTGGCATGTAGTGGGTGCTCTGTGCACTTGGCAAATGACAGGATACCCTGGAGACAGGCCTTGGCCCTGAGCTCCACATACCTGTATGGAATTGCCTTCTAGATGTCAGCCTGGCTGTCTGACAGCCAACCTGGTGGTCAGCTACTCACCTGTCAGATGTGAGGTTGGCTGGCTCCTCCCACCATGTTCTGACTCCACCCACTACCCCCCTCCCCCTGGATGGCTCAGCTGCCTCCACACTGGCTCCCATCTTCTGCCCTCAGGTCCCCAGTAAGTCTGTGCTCCATCAGAGCCCAGGGACCCCTCTGGGCTGAATCCCCTCATGTGACTACTCTGCTCAGCAGTCCACAGTGGCTCTCTGATTCCTTCAAGGGCAGAGGCAAAGGCAGCTGTCCTGCTGTCTCCCAGCCTCACCCTTCCCTCAGTCTGCCCCCCCCCCGACCAGCTTGATGTTGCTAAGCCCTTTCCCGCCTCGACCTCAGCACTGTCTGTCCCTCCTTTTTGGAGGACTCTTTGCTGGAGCTCTTTTGGAGTGGTTGCCCCCACTACATTCACATCTCTACCCAAATGTCCCCATCTGACCCCCTGTCGAAAACGTCGCTCCAACCTGTCACCATGGCCAACCCCTTCCTTTCCGATGGGATCCCTGTACTCCCACTGGTAGGGGCTCGGGTCTTTCAGTAAACAAAGAATGCATTTTCCGGTCCTCTCTTGGTGAGAACCTTGAGGGACAAAGGACATTGCTTTGGCATCCTCTGGGCTGCCAATCTGAGTCCCGACTTGTACAGGGTATGTGTGCACGCGTGTGGGGGTGCTAGGCTAATGCAAGGGAAGGGGAGGGAGGAGCAGGAGTCCCTTGCTTGACCTTAGAATCCTGGGATTGTGCGGTTAGAGATGACCTTGATCATCAAATGCACTTCTTTAGGCCCCTTCCAGCTCTCAGTTTCTAGAACTTTCTCGGGAGCCTATTCCACCACATTAAGATGGGGATACTGAGGCACTGAGTAGAGAGGCTTGTTCCTGAGATCACATGGCGGGTCATCAGTCTGCGGCGGAGCTGGGAGCCCAGACTCTTTCCAGCAACCCTCGGGCTGCATCCCTGGTTCCTGGAAAATCCCAGCACCCCTCCCACCCTCTGCTCCAGACACCGGGCTCAGGATTCATGTTGGCCTGGGGCCCTGCCTGTCTCAGCACAAGTCCGTCAGTGAGCTCTTGGGAAGGGAGGTAGGAGGTGGGAGGGCGAGGCAGAAACTCGCTGGGAGCCTTAAGTTCTGCTGAGTCCCCTGAAGGCTGGCTCTGCCCCGTAGGTGGTTCCTTCAAGGTCCCCACAATGGCTGGGTGCCCCAAGACTGGACGGAGGAGGCCACAGGAGTACCCCTCCCCAGGCGCCCTCTCAGGCCAGCTGCTGGGCCCCCTCCCGGGAGAAGAGCCGCGTGGACCAGCCTCCTCAGGAGCTGGGGAGCTGAGAGCACCCCGGCCTCGCCCCATTCTGCTAGGTGGGTAGGAGGGGCGTCCCTCCCTCCTCCAGGCTGGCTGTGCCAGAGAAACCTGGGAGCAGGCTTTCCCCCACCCCCAGCCCAGCTAATGGGAACCAGATGGCAGGATGTTTAGTCAGCGCCTGGGGAGCGGCGCAAACAGGGGAAATGGGTAGGGGGCCAGGATTCCAGAATCCATCCCCAGGCAGGGGGAGGGGCACGACCAGGGTTCCCATCACAGTCCTTCCATCACAGTCCGTCTCCAGTGGCCCAGGCGCTGGACCCACCTCAGATGGGGTCCACCCCGCTTGCTCAGGCGATGCCTGGACCAGGAGGCAGGAGCCCTGGCCTCTGGTGTCGTGACTTGGGCGAGCCCCCGTTCTCCATTCTTTCTGTGTAAAATGAGGGGCTGGTTGTGTGTAGTCTTCCAAGTTCCCCGGACAAATGTCACTTGGTCTCGGTGTCACACTTCAGGCCTCCCATTCCTGAATGTCCCCCTCATCGGCTCTAGCAGCCTCCCCTCACACTGAATGCTGGGCCCAGGCCATCTGTGTCACTCACGGGTGCACAGGCAGACAGTGGCCTCATCTCTGGCTCCGAAGGCATTTGCTCACTCTCCAGACGGTCCCTGTCTCTGGTGTGTAGGTGGCAAAGTCCCAAATTCAGGTCATAACCCAGAACCCTGGACAGCAGGGAGGAGGAAGATGACAGCAGACCCCGTGTGGTGTGGCTCGCACCGTTCAGGGCCGTTCACTGGAGGGCAACGACGGTCATGACCCCCGCCATATCCCACACTCTCGGCCCTTCCCGGCCCCTTCCCCTCCTCCACCGCATCCCCTCTCCTCTCTACCCAAGCCTTGCCCACAATTAACTCATTTCTGAAGATCGCTTCCAAACCCAAGTCAACGCTGGACAGGGCTGTAGGAAAAGCTTCCTCAGTGCTGGCCCTGAAGAACCAAGCGAGGTGGTGAGATCAGTCCTCTCGGCCAGCCACCCCCTCCATGACTCCCAGAGCCCAGCAGGACACCCCTTCTTCTTTGCCTCTCACTCTGCTATGTGACCCTCTGCCCCCACCCGGAAGCCCCTTCCCTCAAGCCTGGGCTCCTTCCCACCTCACGCCATTCTGCCCCACTGGTGCCCTCTGACCAAGAGGGTGTGTGAGGCTCAGGGGATCTGGGACCCGGGACTCTTGGCCAAGAAGTCTAGGGAGACCTGCCCAGGCAGTACCTGGAGCACACAGGCCCCAATGCAAGAGCAGGATGGCTGCAGGACATCCAATCTGCCCCACATCACATTTTACAGAGGAGGAAACGGAAGCCCTGGGGGCAGGGAATCTGCCCAGAGGTAGGCAGAGCTGGTAGAGAAACCAGGAACCAGCCAGGTGTGGTGGTTCATGCCTGTAATCCCAGCAGTCTGAGAGGCTGAGGTGGGAGGATTGCTTGAACCCAGAAGTTCAAGACCAGCCTGGGCAACATAGGGAGACTTCATCTCGAAAAAATCAAGAGCCAGGAGCCAGCCCAGCGCAAAGCAGGCCTGTGCCCAAGTAGTGCTGGGGTTCTCGAGGGCCGGGAGTCTACACTCACTGCCCTTGCTCTGCCCCCCTGTTCTGTTTCCTCTGGAATTTGGAAGCCTCTGCATGGGCCCTCATGGCAGAAGTCCACAGGCTTTGGGCTTGGCCGGTTCCGTAAGGGCCAGACCCACCATTGTCTAAGTGGCCCTGGCACCTGCCTCCTCTCCCGGGGACCCAGGAGGCCCCGGGGCCCACTGCCTGCAAGACCTGGGCCCTCTCCTTTCCCAGCCATGGCAGTAAGACCTGGCAGCCTGTAGTGGCCGTCCTGCTCTGTGGTGGGCCTCACAGGTCCACAGTGTGTGGAGACAGAAGTCCCATTCATGGCGGCCACTGGGCCTGGGCCAGCGGAGCACAAATGCAGGCCTTACAGCAAAAGAGCAGGAGCACACGGGCCAAGAAAAAAATCAGCCCATGTTTCTCCTCAGGTGGGAGCAGTGGGCAGTGGGGGAAGCTGGGGCAAGCTCTGGGGAGGCGTTTGTTTGGCAGAAGGGGGGCCTTCCTAGGGACGGGCGGGCACGCAGGAGAGGCTCCAAGCGCCGCAGCCAGGGTCAGGAGCTGGGGGAGCGAGACTGTGCCCTGCCATCCGCCATCGTCCCTTGTGTCCGTGTCTCACATCCCGCTGTGGCCACCGCTCTGCCTCTCCCAGCTCTCCTTCCCCTCCACTGGCCTGTGGGGCCTGCAGGCCCTGCCCATGGTGGCCATGAAGAGTGTGCCGTTCCCCATCCTGGCTCTTTGGGTGGGGTACTGCTCTGGAGGGGCTCTGGCCAAGCCCACGGCCTCGCCAACCCGCATGGGCTTGCCCACCCCACCGGGGTCCCCCAATGGTGAGTAGCTGGCACCAGCAAGAAGGGGAGCCCCTGAGGCTACCCAGCTGATGTCCCCTTTGGAGATTCAGGTGAGGTCGGGAGGGACCTGCTGCCTTCAGAGAGCCCTCCCTGGAGGGCTGGGGGGAAATGCAGACTTGGGGGGCAAGGGAGGGGAGAGGCCTCCCTAGGAGTGGAGCTGCCGTGGAGCTGAGAGGATGGCTGAAGGTTTGCTGGATAGGGAGTGGGTCTGGGTGCCCCAAAACCTACTGGGGCAGGGAGAGTCTAGGAAGGCTGGAAGCATAGGGCCTGGTGGTAGGTGAGTAGCTGACCAAGAGAGGCTCAAGGGGCCCCAGGGCATAGGTGGTCGTTGTCTCTCTCACAGGCCAGAGGTCACAACTGTGCTTGGTGGCTCTGCCCTAGGCCTGAGGGCAGAGTAGGAGGGACTAGTTGGATGGTCTGGCCCCCACCCCCTGCAGACAGAACAGGGCCCCCCCCAGATTAAGGAGGAGCTGCCACTCAGTGGAAGGGAAGCACCAGAGATCACCTCTTCTTCCAGCGTGGCATCCGGGCATGCCTAACTCCCAAAAACTCCCCCGCAGCAGACTCGGGGGCTTCCGCCTCTAAAAGCAAACTTGTGTGTGGCCCCTGCTCATCACTGGACAGTGGGGGTGCTGGGGCAATGCCCTGCTCCCTACACCCCTACCCTCTGCCCGGGACTACTGAAGCTCTCTTGGCCCACCCCCACGGGCCAGGGGCCAACCTGTGCCTTGTCCCAACAGGCCAGGAGAGCCAAGGACGGTCAAGAGCAGCCTCAACTCTAAGAGGGCGGCAGGGCAACTGGGTGCCGCTGGCCTGATCATGACATTGGGTGCTCCCAGCATAGAAGAGAGAGGCAGGGGAAGGCCTGGGTAGAGGGAGGGGTGGCGGACTGACCAGCACCCGACAGCCCACCACACTGGCTTCCTCTACAGGTCATGTGCTGCCCATGCTCGGGACCAGCAGCCCGGACAGGCCTGAGGACAGGCAGCTGGACTGGCCGAAGGCTCGGCCCACCCCTAAGGAGGGAGCCCGTGGAGTCCCCACCCAGCCCCCCACGCCTAACGGGAAGGCACCTGCCAGACCAGGGCTGGCCCAGAGGAAGGAGTCACCCCCAGTGATCTCTGAGCAGGAGCAGGCTCAGCCCCGGGCCACAGCTGCTGGGGGGGCTGGGGCAAGGAAGCCCTGGGTCCCAAAACACAGGCCCTTGCAGGCCAGCAGGGCACCCCGAGCCCAAGAGGGGGCAGTAGCCAACAAAGAAGGCCATGGCAGGAAGGCAGGAGGCCGGCAAGACAGGAAAAGGGTCCTGAAGCCCAGGAGGCCCCCGAAAGGTGAGGACTGGTCAGGACAGGTGGCTCCCAGAAGGGGCCAGCTGGGGGTAAGGGGGCCACACATGAGTGTCTGAAGTGGTCAAGGCTTTGCTCAAAGTTCACCCATCACACCAGTGTCAGCAGTCACTCAGGCACTGCTCCATTCTCAGTGTGCCCCGGCTGGGTGCCCTGTGTGCAGGGCAGGAGGGGAGCCCCCAAAGTCATGTCCCCTTCCCATTTGGGTCTCTGCCCTTGGTGCCAAGGAGAGGGGTCCCAGTAACCCTTGTTCCAGCCCAGGGTGGCTGAGTCACTGGCAGATCCAGGGAGCCCCAGGCAAGCCTGTGCCCCTCATTGGACCCCTGCTGCTTGTGACCAGGCCAGGGTTGCATCTCTCTTCCTCCAGGGGCCCCCTACCAACCTGGGTCAGGGGTCCAGCAGCAGCAGAAGGACCATAGCCAGGGATGGAGAGCCAGCAGCAGCACCACGGAGACCACAGGTCGTGGGCGGAAGAGACCAGCAAGCAGGCAAGCGCAAGGGCGTGGGCTCGAAGACCTGGGCACCCTGGAGCAGGTCATGCCCTCCCTACCTGCCTCATGCCTCCTGGCCCAGGCAGCCGTCGCCTGTGGCAATGCCAAGATGAAGTATGTCCCTGTCCTGACAGATCCTGGCCTGACCACACTCTACCTGACAGGTGCGTGGCCCTGGCCCCCCACCATACACACCCCTGCTCCCACCCTGACTCCTCCTCCAGGGGGTCCTCAGTCACTATGTCTGCTGCTGTGCACTGGGTGGGGTAGCCCACTTCCCCAGGGGGGACCTGGCTGGGACCATCAGAAGAGCTGACTCCTTGAAGGAGAGGCCACTGCTGCCCCCAGCCTGGTGGTACAGAGTGGCAGAGGGCCGGGAGGACAGAGGGCACAGAGTGTGGCTGCCCCATGTGTGCACAGAGAATGAAATTGCCAAGATCCCAGCCCACACGTTCCTGGGGCTGCCCAACCTGGAGTGGCTGGATCTGAGCAAGAACAAACTGGACTCCGAAGGACTGCACCCCCATGCCTTCAAGGTGCGCCAGGGTCCTGCCACCTGCACCCTGGGGTCCTGGGCCAGGAGGAGGACAGAAGGTCCCAGATAACCCAAGTCACCATTGCTCTGGGGTGGTCTGCAGGCTGGAGCTGCTGGGGCAGAAGCCTGGAGGGGGCACTGCGGAGAGCACTCCGCAAGAGGGCTGCAGTGGTTCGGGGTGATGTCCATCCTGGAAGTCGGGAGAGCAGCACAGGCCCATAGACCCCATGTTGGACCAAACAGAAATGCCCAGACGGGCCTGGTTTAAATGAGAACCGGAGATACACGATGCAACCAGATAGGGGTGCCCCTTGTTCCCCACAGAATCTGACACGGCTGAAGCGGCTGAATCTGGATGGGAATGCGCTGTCCACAGTCCCAGCCTTGCCCACCTCCCTGCAGGAGCTCAAGCTCAACGACAACCTCCTGCAGGGCCTGCAGCGCAGCAGCTTCCAGGGTGTGTCCCCAGGAGAGGGGCAGGGTGAGGGGCCGGGCATGGGCCACTGGGGAGGCAGAGGACAGGTGCGGGCCAGGGCAGGGTCTGGTCTCTGGGAGGCACATGTGGGGAGTGCCCAGGGAAGCCTGGCTGAACGGCAGGGGAGGGAGCACCGGCCTGGGTAGGTGGCCCTGGCCTCCAGAGGCCAGCAGGTTCTGGAGCTACCATGAGGGGCTCTGCGGTGGCTCACGGCGCCCCTCTGCCCACCCTGCAGGGCTCAGCCAGCTGCTTACGCTGGAGGTGGAAGGCAACCAGCTACATGACAGTGACATCTCTCCCATGACCTTCAAGCCCCTCCGCAGCCTACTCTACCTGAGGCTGGACCGGAACCGGCTGCGGGCCATCCCACCGGGCCTACCTACCGCCCTGCAGGTGAGCCTCAAGCCCCCAGGAAGCAGGAGGCCTTGTTACACAAGGGGGCATGGAGCAGCCCATGGGAGAGAGTTGTACAGGAAAATTCATGAGGCTTCAGGGCCAACCTAACCTTCCAGAACCAGAGTTGGACATCCTGGACTGTCCAGGACCCATTGGGTGACCTGAGCAAGGCCCATACTCTCTCTGGGCCACACAGAAAACTTCACTCCTGCTTGGCAGTGTTCTCTGGGGCATTCTTTGGGACTCTGAGGAGCCATGGCACAGCCGGCAGGTGCCCCTGGGGTCCTTTGCACAGACGGCCATGGGCCAAGAGTTGCAGAGGCTGGCATCTGAGTGGCACAGTCAAGGTTGAGTGGAAGGAGGTGGTGCTGGCAGGAGGTGGGACAGCCAGAGCCTGGCCAGGCCACCAGCAAGTGGCAGGTGGGCCCCTGGCACTAATCTCTGACCCTAGGAGCTGCACCTAGACTCCAACCTCATCGAGGAGGTGACAGAGGGCGTGCTGAGCCACAGCCACAGCCTGGGCGTGCTGGTGCTCAGCAACAACCGGCTGCAGGAGGACCGGCTGGCACCCCGTGCCTGGATCCATCTTCCGTGAGTGTCCACCCATGCGCTGCGGCCCACCGGCACACGGAGGTCAGAAGAGAGGTCGGAGGGGAGGCCAGAGGGGAGGGAGTCCAGGGCCAGGCAGGCGAGGCCAAGAGGGCTGGGGAGGTGGGGTGCCCCAGGCAGAGTCCCTGCTGCTTGGGTCTGGGCTCAAGTGGGTCACTTGGGTCACCTTCTTCCCTGCTCAGCCTGGACACTCAGTCACCACCTGCTCCTCTGAGATACTGTGGACTTTTAAGGTCTACCCTCTGTCCCTCCCACCCTGCAGAACCCGCCTCCCCCACCAATGCCTCGGCCTGCCCTGCTGGCCTCCAGAAGGCTCACCTTGGAGGTGCTGTGGGCCCAGACAGGGCAACAGTGGTGGGGAGAGCTGGTCTAGCTAGGAGGTGACAGGGGCAAGAAGGGGCAAGGAAGGGCAGGGAGTGAGAAAGAGAAGTGTAGGAGTGTCCTGGGGCTGCCGTCACAAAGTGCCACAAACTGGGTGGTTTCAAACAACAGAAATAGGCTCTCTCCCAGTTCTGGAGGCCGGAAATCTGAGACCCGGGTGCTAGGAGGCCGTGCTGCCTCCAAAGTCTCTAGGAGAGAGCCTTCCCTGGCCGCTTCCAGGTGCTGGTGGCCCAAATTATTCCATGGCTTGTGGCCACATCACCCCAGGCTCTGCTTCCATCTCCACGTGGCCTCCTTCCCTGTGTGTTTTCCTCGGCCTTCTCTCCCTTCTGTCTCCCATGAGGACACCTGTCATTGGATTGGGGCCCACTCAGGTCATCCAGAATGATCTCATCTCGATACCCGTAGCTTCATTACATCTGCAGAGTCCCTTTTGCCAAATAAGGCCACATTTACAGGTTCTGGTGGACATGTGTTTTGGGGCCACTAGTCACCTCACCACAAGCAGGGTCGAAGATGACTCCTAGACCTGGCTTGGGCAGCTGGGGGATGGGGGTGCTTCAACTCACGGGCCTCTCAAGCGACCAGACGCTTCGGGGCAGTGGCAGTCAGGCTGCGGAGTCAAGACCCAGCCCTGGGAAAAGTGGGAAGGGGTGGGGGAGGCCCAGTGCTAGGCGAGAGGCTGAGGGGGACCTGATGACCACCGAGGCAGCGTGGGCCCACGGTGGAGAAGAGACACAGGGGTCGACAGAAAGTCTAACCCGCCATTCCAGGGACCAGAGCCTCCCGCCCTGCATCCTCACGTTCCAGGAAAAAGTTACCAGGACGTTTGGGTTTAATTATTCCTTTTTCCTCTCCCCTTCTTGCCAAGGGGGCAAAAGAAAGCAGACAGCAGCCTGGGAGGGGCTGCCCAGCCGCCGTTCCACTCCTGCTGCGGGGCCTGGGCAGGGGGCTGGCTGCCAGTCAAGCCCAGTCGGCTCAGTCCCTGCCTCTCTCTCCTGACACTGGCGCCGCCCATCTCTGCTTCTGCAGGGACAGGAGGCACAGAAGCAGCCCAAAGGGCAGGCTCGCTCCACAGGGGCTGGGGGATGCCACCGAGAGGAGTCACTTTCCCTGTTCTGGCCCATTCTGGAAGCATCACCAGCCTCTGCTCTTGCAGACCTGTGGGGACTAGGGTCTCAAGGAGGCAGGGGTCCACCATGGAGCAATGGGGCTCACAGTGGCCCAGCGGAAGGTGGTGGCCTGGACTTCACCATCAGCCTCCCTGCCTGGCTCAGGGGGCCTGGCATCCCCAATGCCACTGGATGCCAAAGGCTGCGTGATCCCTCGGGGTATTCCCACCCTAACCCTCCTGGACCTCGATGTTTTTCTCCCTCCCTATCTGTCTGGCTTCTGTGCATCTGACGATAAGACCAGGCGAGGACAAGAGGAGAGTGTAGGGGACAGGAGGAGCGGACTGTGAGGACTGGCAGGGGCAGACAGCTTCCCTGCCCCCACTTGCTCCCCAGATTTCAGGCACCTCCATCTACGCTTCCTCTGTCAGTTGTCAGGATTAGGAGCTCAGGGGGTCTAGGAACCACACAGAGGGAGGGAGAGGAGTGGGTGGAGAGTACCTCAGTCTCCACACCAAGGGCGGGAGTCGCTAGCCCTGCAGAGAACAAGAAGGTCTCTGCCCCGTTCCTCTCTTCCCGGGCCTTGGCGACACAAGAGGACACAGAAGCCACCCAGGGCCTGGCCTGACTCACACAGGAGTTTCGCGAGTTCCAGATGTTGTGAGTTCCAGGTTGCAGCTGCCACCTGAGAGGAGTCCCCTCTCTCCTCTTGGATGTGGGCCCCGGGCCCTTGGGGCTGCCCGACAGAGCCAGGCGCTGGGCCCTCTAGCCATCAGCTCCTCTGTCCCTGTGTGCCCACCCCGCAGGAAGCTGGAGACCCTTGACCTGTCCCACAACCAGCTGGTGCACGTGCCCTCCTTCCTGCCAAGGGCCCTGAGGCGCCTGACTCTGCACCACAATCGCATTGAACGCATCCCCGGCTACGTGTTTGCGCACATGAAGCCGGGTCTGGAGTTCCTGCATCTGTCCTACAACAGGCTGAGTGCCGATGGCATCCACGGCGTGTCCTTCCTGGGCCTGCACACCTCGCTCGCCGAGCTGCTCCTGGACCACAACCAGCTGCAGGCCATCCCGCGTGGCCTTCTGGGCCTCAAGGGACTGCAGGTGCTGCGCCTGAGTCACAATAAGATCAGGTAGGGCTGTCCCCCACACCCCTCACCACCACCGGCTCGGGGAAGAGGTCGCCTGAGGCCAAGAGGCCCCGCCTTCCAAGTGGGCTAAGGCAGGCTGCCTGTGGGCTGCATGCCATCTGTCCACCATCTATCCACCGTGGTTGGATGCCATCTTGGTTGCCATGGTGGAAGCTGTGCCCAGTGGCTGGCAGGCCTGGGAAGTCAAGGAGGAGGGTTGCGGGCCAGAATCTGGGCAGGGGTGAGCGAGAAGAAAGCAGGGCTCTGGCCCAGAGTGTCAAAATGGGGACTGGGGGCCTGCACTGAGCCCGCGTGGGAGGGCGCCAGGAGCCATTCCCTCCCCCTGGTTCTGGGTCTGTGTCTTGGTGGCTCTTACTGACTCTGTCACTTACAGTGGGGCTCTCCCTTTGTCCCTTCTTGCACAATGCCTGCCCCTTCTCTCCGGGGTCTTCTCTCCCCTGCACTCCCCTGCCCCTTCACAGACACGTGCCTCTGAATTCCATCTGTGACACGCGCGTGGCCCAGGACTCAAGCCTCATCTCCACACGCCTGGAGAGCAACCTCATAGACCGGCGCCGCATCCCGCCCACCGCCTTCTCCTGCATCCGCACCTATCACAGTGTGGTCCTCCAGCCCCAGCAGGGGGAGGAGGAGGGCTCCTAGCCCGGCTCTGCCACCTTCCTCCAACACACACTGCTTGTTGAGGGGTGGAGGGGGGCAGACTGAGCTGCACTTGATCTTCACATCACTGGGAGAAAGATCTATAAGACCCCTCTGCTTCAGATGGGCCCACTTCCCATTGACTAACGAGGGCCCTTCACTTAGCCAGTAGCCCAGTGGGGCAGGGGACGGGGGCACTGGTTGGTACTTAAACATAATAAATGCATCTTGTTCAAGTCCATGGGCAGCCAGCCTCCCTCTCTCCCAGATCGGAGCCGTATGCTCTGGCTCTCTGATGGATACAGTTCCTGGGCTGCACCTGAGACTTCGTCAGTAGGGGACTCAGAGGGCCTGGCTCCCACAGCTTTTCTGAGAGTGTCCCCTGCCCCACCCATCCTCACCAGGGTCCTTGGAGTCCCCTGTAGCTCAGCCCCAGGCCATCGGGGGCCATGCTCACCTCTGTTGCTTGGGGCAGTATCTGTTCTTGACCCCTCTCATCCAAGAAGCATCCCAGTCCTGGGCCTAGTCTGCAGATGTGGACTCAGCTGTCAGTGCAGGCTGGTGCGTAAACCTACAGCCCCTGCCCAGGGCAGCATGGGGGCCAGGAGCTGGTGGCACTGCGTAGTGGCACCTCTGGAGGAGTGCCTTTGCCTCTCCCTCTCCCCCTCCACCTATTCCTGGTCTCAGCACCCTCATGCTGTTCCATCCCCCACCCCATGCACAGCCACCAGCAGGCCGGCTCTCCAGGGTCCCACGTACAGCTCACACATGACAAGCTGAGGTGTGGGCAGATCGAGGAACTTACTCAAGGACGTCCAGCCAACTGGTGGACCAGGTGGTTCCCCACGCGACCTGGCACCAGGGAGGGTGGGAGCAAGCTCGTAGGCCATGCAAAGCTAGGCCTGGCCCTGGGCGCCCATTGGGGACTGCCCCTGGCTGGAGTTGCTGACTGTCTGCCTGAGCGAGGTCAGGCCCGCGATGCCGACTGCAGTATGTTCCAGGAGCCCACAGGAAATGTCAGTTCAGCTTTGTTGAGCCCTGGAGACAGGACCAGTCACCCACGCTAGGGAGGGACACTGGGTCTGCAGAGCCCTTTCCCTGCCCACGTGGAGGGCCCCAACCCAAGAGGCCACAGCCAGCAGGGAGTACCATGGGCCATCCCCTGCTTTGGAGTGGGGTTTTCATGGTGATCTGGGGGCCGGGAGACAGCCAGGTGGCAGGCATTGAGGATGCAGCAGGAGAGGTACCAGCAGAGGTGCCAGGTCCCGCCCAGGTCCCCGACAGAAGACACAGGTCCAGCCCAAAGGAGCACGTCTTCTGTCTCCATTGACCGCCCCTAGGATTTTCTAGCCTTGTGCATGCCCCGCCTGTCCTCACTTCCTCACTGTCCTTACCCTCAGTACTACCCCCATCACCTAGGTCTGCAGTGGCCTGCCTGTGTCCTTCTCCATCCTGGCGGGACCCCCTTTCCTCTCCTTCACCCCAGGCTTCGGGGATGCTGGACGTAGGCAGAGCAGAGAAGGAAGGGTCCAAAGATGCCCAGACGGAGACCTAGCCCTGCCACTGGCTCTGCCTGGGATGGGGCCTGGGAACCGTGTCTCGCCTTGGTCCCTTTATGTAGCATTCCCTCACCCCCACCCCCACCCCACGTTCTCAGCACAGAAAGGGCCAGACTCCGGCAGGGGGCGGGGAGAGGCCTGGGAAGCTGGTGGAGTGTTTGCTTTGGACTCATCCTTGCATTCTTTCTCCTCCAGGCCTGGGCCCACAGATATGGCACTTCCTGTTTGGGCTGGGTCAGAGGTCAGCAGCCCTCGAGGCGCTGGCCCCACATTCCCAGCTCTCACAACCCCCCTCCTCCTTCTTGCTGGGGCACCCTCCTGCCCCCACCCTCCAAGGTCCCAGAGGTCAGGCTAAGGAGTCACAGGAAGTACAGGCTAGGCCTGGGGGAGCCCCAACATCCCCACCCGCTCTTACCTCTGCTGAGCAGATGGGTGATGGAGAAGCAGAGGTGAGAGGGTCCCCGCAGGGCTGGAGAAGGGTGGGGGGGCGCAGACAGGCCACCCACAGGTGGTTCCCAAGGTTGATTCCACTCCTGGGGGTAGTGGCCATCCTTTTATGACCTTTCCACCTGGAAGGCAGGGGATTAACATTGGGGAAATTTGCCTGCAGGATCTTGGGAGGGGACATGGCTGAGACAAGGGTGCTCTCTTCAGCCCAGCTGATTCCCTAAGAGGATCAGGAGTTCAGGGCTGGAGTACTCAGCCCAGGGTGCAAGTGAAGGTCGGTGGCGGGTGCCTGGCAGCAGGACAGAGCCCTCCTGTCCCCCCGTGACCTCTCCCCTCAACGCCACTGCCCACTCTCTGGTGTCCGCAGTGCTCCACTTCTGCACAGCCCCTGGCTCCATCAAGGGTGCAGAAGGTTTCCCATTGGAAATCCCAACATGTTGGGCATCTAAGTGGACACTGCAGTGGCAATTGTCATGGTGGTGATGACAGGAGAGGGCGGGTGGCGGTGGTCAGGTGGCAAGAAGGGGGGCACGCATCAAGATAGGGGTACTGAGGGGTTGGGGGTGAGACCGAGGGTAAAGACAGTGGGGAACTAAGGACAGGAGGGGCACACATAAGGTTAACAAGTCCAAGGGGTGGGGAATGGAGACAGGAACCATGAGCTCCTTGGGGCTGTGCTCCCGCCAGGGACCTGGGAAGGACCTGGCGCCTATGCTCTCCTTCAAACCATAGTCCCAGACCTGCCCATTAGCCTCCAGATTCTTCTTCGACCTTTCTGCTTCCTTCTACCCCACTGCCCCCTTACTGAGCTCACCACCGACCCCCTGCCTCGTCTTCCCCACACCCTGTTCCAAGCTCTCCCTCCTGCCTCAGACCCTGTTAGCAAGCCTCACTCAAGTCCCCTCCTCCAGGAGAAGCAGTCCCAGGAAGAAGTGTCCAGCAGATTGTGCGCCGTGCCTGCACCACCCCCAAGCCCTACCCCCATAGCAGCTGCCATCATGGTAGCCATGTAGGGACAACCTGGGAGACACTGGGTTGTCCAGCCCTCAGGTCAGCTGAGCATCTGGGCCAAAGAATGCTCTAAGCTAGAGAGACAGGGCTCCAAAGATGCCCCAATCCCTCCCCACCCCCACCCTACCCAAGCCTCAGGGCGCTACAGGCAGTAGGCCAAGCCAGTTCCACTCCTGGGGTCTGGTCTCCCACTTGGGAAAAGCATGGGGGTCCCAGGGTGCCAAATGGCCTCCCTCTGGTTCTTTGGCTTCGAAGGCTGCCCACCTTCCCTCCTTTGGCCACGCCCCAGACCACGCCTCTCTAAAGATAGCTAGACTCAGGCTGGGCCTCCACGGAGCCCCTCCGCGGGCTCTGAAATTACAGCCCTGGTGGCCCGGACAGGAGAGACGCCGTATGATTATGTCCTCAGGGGAAGGTCAAAAAAAGCTCCTGGCATGGAGAGTGCCAGCTCTCACCAGCCACGCCTCGGCCATCCGGCACTGGGAAGCTTCCAGATAGCGGAGGCTTGGCTGCTCAGCACCAGCTTAGCTATCTCCAGGGCATGTTGTTGGCACAAGCCTTGGCTGTAACTGTCCACCCCTGCACTCAGAGGGTCCCCCTGAGCGTTGGTTTCATACCACTTCGGGGCTCCAGGGTATCACTCAAGAAACCCTCAAAGGGTAGGGGCTGCCCTCTGGGGTCTGAGGTTCTGGTCCTCACCCTGCCCCTGCCCAGCCCTGAGCATGGACAAAGCCAGCAGACTTGGAGTGAGACCCATGCAAGGCTATGAATGTGGAACCGCTCTGGGCAAGACTGCTTGCTCAGGAAGTAACAATGTGCATGTGACATGTCCTTGGCTGGAATGTAATGTGTCTTGGAGGCTTCAGCATAAGGGGGCACCCATAGGAAAGACCCCTTGCTCACTCTGGAGGGCAGCTGAAAGGTAGCCTTGGGCACCGCCTCCGCCCTCTGGAAGTCCTCCCCACCTCTGGAGGCACCCTCCTGCTTCTGGAGGCATTGCCTTGCTTGGGGTCCTGCAGCACGAATGCCCCATGGGATGGGACACTGCCTGTCTGACCCTCACAGCGACTTTCCCCTCTGTCCTATCCCAAGGACAGCTGGGGGAGGGGGGGCTTGGGAGTCCTGTGGACCCTTGTGTTTCCCACTCATGCGCTAGTGCCAGGGCATGAACAGCTGTAAGTTGGCTGTGGGGGTCGAGCTTCAGCTGACACTGGGTCCTTCTCCCCCACAGGCTGTGGGAATGGCTGGTGGCTTAGATCCCCTGTCTGGGGAGGGTTCCCTGAAATCACAACTCCCCTGGGAGCTGCTGGCCAGCCCTGCCTCCCCACTTCCTTGGTCCTCTCTCCCCGCAGACATGCTCTTGCAGTGCCCTCTCGTCCCGTGCCTCCCCCACCAGCTATCTTCCAGAGTCTGCCCTGAGCTTTCCCCACAGTATGGCCGGTATGCCCAGGAAGGGGTAGGTGCCAGGGCACGACAGCTTTCCCTTGAGGCCTGAGCAGGCCACTCGTGGCTGCCCTCACCACGCATCTGAGGGGGTCACGCTCCTTCTCGGGGCAAGAGGGTCGAGTTCTTGGCTACATCGGGCAGGGATGAGGCTAGTGCTGGCAGGACCTCCTAACCCGGCACAGCCCTTTGGGGAAAGTGTACCAGCTGGGGCCTTGGGAGCCTGTCCAGTGGAGTCCCAGAGTCACATATAGGCCATGCTGGAAGGGGCTGTGCTCTGCCTTCCCTGCCCCTACACCCTGTTGCTGGTTCCTGGGGAGCGAAGACAGCTGTGCGTTGGCCTCACCCCCAGCAGCCTCAGGAAATGCCTGCTCTTCCTTCCTGTCTTGCCCCCATGCCTACCCTCCCCCTGCCTCCTCCCAGCCCTGAGAGGCCAGAAGGGCAGGAGGCCACCCGCTCTGCTGTGCTAGCCAGTGAGGACACACTGTTCCCAGCACGTTTCAGAGGGAGCCTGCGTTGTTGCTGCACTGCGGAGAGCTGAGGCCTGGAGAGGGGGGAGGGGAGGGAGAGGCCCAAGGACGAGGTGCTGCCTGGCTGGTCTGGGAGTGGCCCCCAAATTAGAGGGCCAGGCAGAGTGACTCAGTGGGCCCTGGGCCGGGTGTACAGTCATGGCTTATTGCAGACTGCAAACCACAGACACGAGAACCTTCCAGGCACAAGAACCGTATTTATGGAAGTATTGCACCAGAAACATCCCCCAGCTTCGGGCTAGAGCTCCAAGGTGCATAATGTGCATCCCTCTACGCAGGGTGTCGTCCCATCGCCAACCCAAGCACTCTCTGGGAAAGTGCCTGACTGAGGTCTCAGGGTGAGGTCTGTGTGAGGCAGATAGGCTCTTCTGCCACCCGTGCAACGTCCCTCTTCCTCCAGGTTACCTCCTCCAGGCAGCCTTCCTGAGCCTCTGATACCGTGCATGGCCCTGGGGAGGCAGGAAATAAAAGCGCCCCAGACTCCCCCTCTCATGGCACACAGAGCCCAGCCCCGGGACACCCCAGAGTAGGGGACAATGGTGGCCTAGTCTCTGGCTCCACTGCCTTGAGGCTTTCCCCAGCAAAACCCTGGCCATTATATTCAGGGCTATGTCACCCCCACTGGGACTCCTAGAGGCCGAGGCCTTGAATGACAACTTCTGGGGTCCCAGCCTCCAAGCCGTGCAGGATGAGGGTGGCTGGATGAACTAGGCCAGGTGGCACCACCCTCAATAAGGGATTCAGTGACCGCTCCCTGGGCAGCGGCGCACCTTACGCGGCTGTTCTCCTTTCTCTTATTGAGATTGACTTGGCGCACCCCATAATTCACTCATTGAACATGTACGAGGCGATGGTTTTATTTCGTGTATTCATAGTACAGTCAACTGTAGAACATGTCATCACCTCAAAAGAAAACTCACACCTTTAGGTCTCCTGCTCCATCCCCTGCTCCCACCATCTGCTTCTGTCTCTCTAGATGAGCTTTACACTGGGCACTCCAAGCCCACGGCTGCAGACGCTCTGAGGCTGCCCGCGACTGGCTGCTCTCACGAGTGGAACATTTCCCTGCATGCTTTGGACCTTGCTCTCCACCCACGCTGTGAGGCAGCCCTCACTGATGTGCTCTGGTCAACCGACATTTTTCTCCATGAATGAGCTGACATCTGGGTCCAGATCTAGTGGAGGTGCACAGAGGGAGGGGAGACAGAGAAGACAAGGTGGCCATGAGCTAGACGCTGAAGCTCAGTCTCCTGACGTCATTCTTTCTGGTGCCTGATATGTTCGAATATGTCGACAGTAAAAGGTGAAACACACAAGTCAATGGACAAGCCATGCCCTCTGGCTGGAAGGGCATAGGTGCCCTTCAATCCTCTTGTCCCAAGCACCAAATCAGGAGGGGATCGAGCCCCCAGCCCGGCCCTTGATGTCTCCCTTTCTCTTCTCCCTGGTGCAGCCTGGAAGCTTCTTGCAAGCAGGACCACACCATGTGTCCCAGGTCCTGGCCAGGCCCTGAGCTGCTGTGGGCGCACAGGAAGGGAGTCTGTGTCCAGCCACGTCCCCAGGTGGGGCCCTCATGGGTGCATCTATGCTGTCCTGGGACCTCCTGGACCCCACTCCCCGGCTGAGTGACGGCCCTGCCTCTCTCCAGCCATTCCTCGTCTCTACATGTTTGAGCTCTTTGTCTCCATATGCAATTTTGTTTTTCTTTCTTTCCTTTTTCTTTTCTTTCCTTTTTGTTTTTGTTTTTGTTTTTTGAGACAGGATCTTGCTCTTTTGTCCAGCACCCAGGCTGGAGTACAGTAGTGCGATCATAGCTCACTGCAGCTTCGAACACCTGGGCTCAAGCGATCCTCTTGCCTCAGCCTTCTGAGTAGCTGGGACTACAGGCATGCACCACCACACTCAACTAATTTTTAAAAAACGATTTAATAGAGATGGGGGTCTCATTATGTTGCCCAGGCTGGTCTTGAACTCCTGACCTCAAGCTTTCCTCCCCCCTTTGCCTCCTGAAGTGCTGGGATGACAGGCATGAGCCGCCGTGCCAGGCTGATATGCAGTCTTCTCTTTCCGTCTTCCCACCTCTCGGTCCCCAGTTCTCCTTTTGCAGATCTTGGAGTCACTCCCTACTTTGAATCCCCTCTAGTCTAAAACCTCACCTTTGTCTCTCGGAAGCCGCTCTTGCTGGAAAAGAATGGGGCACCATGGGACAGGAAAGAGGTGGTGTGCAAAGGACCGGGACTCTAGACGCAGACAGCACTGGACTCACTTGGGCCTTCAGGAAGTGGCTGGGGCTTGGCAGACTGATCCAGTTATCCCCCATAAGTGACCATCGCAGGGTTTGGCCCAGAGGAAGTGCCCACCCACAGAGTAGTTATCATGTCCTAGGGGACCTGTGAAGATTGAGCAAGAAGGATGACTCGCTGGGTGCTTTTCTGAATCAGCTCCTCCAAGGCCCAGAATCAGGGAGCCTTCCTGCTAGTCTGGCCGGGTCCTGTCCTGCTGTCACAGAGACACAGCCAGGTCCTCTTTTTTAGGGGAAGAAAGGCTGCGGTGGGAGGGTGGGCACAGAGCACCTGGGAACCTAGATGAAGCCCTTTCAGTTCCCCTCGTTAGCTACCTCTCTGAACCAGGAGAAACTACCCCCTGCTTAGGACAGGCGCTGCAGGGTCCAGGCGGCTCAGAACAGAATTCCAGGGGCCACTCATGGGCCTGGCAACCCAAGGCCGCCTCCCCCTGGTCTTCCTTCCATCTCTTTCCTCCTCTGCCTGGTGGCACGCCAGCCAGCGCCTCAGTGTCCCCATCTGGGCAGTGGAAAGTTTGACTCTCTGAGGCCGTGCCTGTCCAGAGACGCCAAGGGTCCTTGTGTGAGGGAGTGTGAGTGTGTGTCCGTCTGCAGCGTGCCCGAGGCGGGGGCCAGGGTGGGGGGTGCGAGGGGGAG
>NW_007079990.1:255792-272777 GCF_000164805.1 Carlito syrichta | reverse complement strand
CCTCTCCGCCCCACCAGCCCCCTCCCTCCTTCCCTCCCTCCCCGCCCCCTCCCAGCCGTCCCCTCCCCGTCGGCCCGCCTGCCCAGCCTTTAGCCTCCCTCCCACCGCCTCTGTCTCCCTCTCTCCAAGAACTGCCCAGGAGTGAGCAGCTGCTTTCGGTCGGCCCGACGGACGCACGGACGCACGGACGCACGGACGCACGGACGACGGCCTGCCACCCCAGCCCGCCAACCAGCCAACCTACGCCTGGCTGCTGCCCCTCCCCAGGTAGGGCCCCAGAGCTAGCCCCGCGTCTGCCTTGCACTGTCCCTGCTGTCCCCTCGCTGGCCTCAAGCTGCCCCCACTGTCTCGCCTCTGGCTCTGCAGCCCCCTCGCCAGCCCGGAGATGCTTCCTACCAAGGCACCCTTCACCGCCACCCTGCGGCCTCCTTGGTCCTTGTCCGGTTCTGCCTCTTCTCCTACTACAGGAGTTTTCCCTTGCCCCTTCTTTTCCCTCACCTCTCTGACCTTGCTCGATTCGTCCACCTCTCGTTTCTCCGCCTCCCCCTCGGGACCCTTCCCTCGGCTGCCACCCCAGAGCACGGCTGGGTGGCTGGCACCTCGGCTTTGCCAACAGCCCCGTCCCATCACTGCAAGTCCCAGATGCACCCTCAAGTCCCGCCAGCCTCGCTCTGCCCAGGCGCCTCCTTGCTCTGAGCTTGGCGCCAGGCCCGGGCTGGGGCGACCGCAGAGTGCCCGCCGAGCTCAGCACCGGCGATCAGGCCCCCGCTGCCCCGGGCTATCCTTGGCGTGGCTGACGGACTTGGTTTCCCAGGCACACCCCAGGCACCCTGCCCAGATAGTCTTTGCTCACCCCTAGGCCAATGCCCTGCCTCTACTTCCTCCCTGGTGAGGTGTGAGTCCACAGAGCTCGGCTGCAGGGGCCCTGGGTGGGGCTGCCTGAGAGACTCAGCCCTCTCTGTCCCAGGAAGTCCCTTGGACTGGGACTCAGGATGGGGGGGAAGGGAATCAGGCCATTGTGCCATGTTCCCCAGGGCAGACCTGGCTTGGGGCACCTGGAGTCCTGCCAAGGGACCCAAGAGAGGGAGCAAGGGAGAAGGAAGCCATCTGGGTGTCCATGGAGAGCCCTGGAAGACTGGGGGAGGAAGCGACCCTCACTGCTCCAGGGTGGGGCTGGCTGCCCATGCACCAGCTGAGCAGAGCAGGGCCAGGGTCTCGTAGGGAGGGGCTGGCTGGTAGTGCTCCGGCAGGGAGCTTGTTTTCCAGCAGTCTGGGCAGGCAGACCACCCTCTTCCTTCCTGGCCAGCCAGGCCACTCAAGCTCTGTCGTCAGGGCTCCTGCCCCTGCGCCCCTGCCCCTCCCTGGCCCAGCTGGAGATGCTTGGGGCCTCCCTCAAGGCATCCAGGGGTACAGGTGAGTGCCTCCTGGTGAGTTGTAGCCGCCCGTGCCAACGGCGCCCTGGGAGAGTGGCACATGGGCAGAGGCGCCTTTGTGTGGCACGTGCCCACGTGTGGCTACTGTGCGCCAGTGTGAGCGAGTCTTGGTGGGCAGGCCTGTGTGGATATGTCGAGAGGAAGACACAGAGCTTCCAGGCCACCGGGACTGGGTGGTGGGAGCAGGCTCTGAGCAGGGGAGCTGCTGCTGGGGGTGGCCTTGGCCTCCCCGGTCCACGGTCAAGCCCTAAGGACCCAGGTCACACTGCTTCTGTGTCCTGCCCTGTACAAGGTGCAGCGTCCCTGCTGCATAGATGGGGAATCCTAGGCCCAGCCCCTGAACACCAGTTCTGCACCAGCTTGTTTTAGAGGCCCGGAGAGTCAGGGTACCAGCCCCCCGACCATCCTGCAGGGGTAACTGACCAGCATCGGCCCAGACCCCTCCCCAAGTTCCAGCAGCCTGCGGCTGCCAGAGGTCAAAAGTGGGGAAGGCTAGAAGGAAAGGGGATGTTTCCAAGGCAAGAAAGAGCTTCCTGTCTTTTACAACATTCCACAGTCACTCAAACAAGGCCACAGCGTATCCCTTCCAGTGACAACATCATGTCTCCAGAGGAGGGACTTGTAAGAGTCCACACTTGACAGTTGGCACCTGGAGCCCTCTGACAGGGCTTCTGATTCCTTGGCACCCTGTGCAGGGTGGGTGCGAACAGGAATCCCCCCACCTCCCCTGCTTTCTGGGCCCAGCCCCACCACCCCTAGCCTGTCCCAGAGGTCACACTCTGCCCCTGGCAAGGCCCCAGCCCCAGGCCCTCTGATGCCCCTCCTGTGGGGCCCTCACCGTCCTGCTCACCCGCAAGCCCCCGGTTGTTAGAAAGATCTTCCCACGCCCACCACGACCCCTCCCACTCCGAATCGCTTACCCCAGGTTGGGAGAGCTTGGCCCCGCCCTGAGCTGCCTCCACCCAGCCTCCGAGCCCCCCTTCCCCGAGCCCCGACAGCCCAGCAGCCTCACTGGCAGGGGAGGGGCGCCCAGCTATCAGTCTTTGCTCCCACTGAGGGTGGGGGCAAAGGTGGCTTTCTCCGGCACCCTGCCGTGGGTGGAGGGTGCGGGGTGGGCACGGGCTCCCTCATGAGGCAAGTCAGCCTGGGGTCCTGCCGGCTCCGGCCCTGGTCCGCTGGGTGAGGCTTGGGGTGTCAGTGCCCCCCATCTTCTTCTGCTCGGACACCGGCTGGGAGACATCAGGGGCCACATCTCGGCCACCCACAGAGCCCTCTCTGCCAATCTTAGAGGGACCCGTGGGGGCATGCGTGGGGCTGTGCTGAGGAGGGACACAAGGGTCAGTGCTGCTCCTGGTCAGAGGCCCGCCTAGCCAAACAGGCCTGTGGGACCCACAACCAGGCCCTTCTCCAGCCTTCCAGAAAGAACCAGCTTCGCGGTGCTCTCTGGGGAAGGTCTGGGGCTCCCTCAGCCTGCCCTGGGGATGGAAGCTGGGCTTTATCTCCCTTCCCCTGCCCCAACCTGGAGCCCATACCCAGCATCCCCCCACCCCGGGCCTCCTTCAACACCTCTGGGACTCCAGGTTCCTGGAACCCCCCAGCCTTCCCCCCCCCCGCCACCGTTTGCCTTCTTTCCCCACCCCTCAAGGCTCTTGGCTGGGGCAGACCCTGCGGTGGCCATGAAGGGGGCCCAGCCTCAGCTCTCCCAGACGCCACAGCGGGCACCTCCCTCCCTCCTCCTCCCCCTCCCCTCCTTGCTTCCCACCTGCTCCCCTCCAATCCCAGCCTGCGGAGCGAGTCAGCTCTCTGCTCATTGGCTGGCCAGAGCCGCTGACATTCCCAGGCTCCGTGAAGGGCGCCGCCCCTCCCTGTGGTGGCGCGTCTCTCAGGTTTAGGGACCAGGGGCTCTAGCCAGCCTTTTTGCAACAAACTCTCCCCGTCCGTGGCATCTCAAAACGGAGCTCAACGTGGACTGAGCCAGAGAAGGGGCCCGGCCTGGACTCTGTGGGACTCTTGAACTTGTGCCCTGCCTCTCGACAGACTGCTGGGAACCCCAGCCCTGCTTGATCTCTGGAAGAGTCAGATGGCCAAGGGGGACAGAGTAGGCAGAGGCTGAGGGGCCACAGGGTTAGGGATTTTTGTGGACGGAAGTCAGACTTGAAGGAGAGGGGCAGAGGGCAAGCCCTGTCCCTGGAGACAGGGAAAGTCCGGGAGGCCAGTGCGGCTTTTATCCTCTCGAAATCTGTGTCCCTGCGTGGCTTGATTGCCATCCCATGAGCCCTGGAGGCTTCCCTCTTGCAAGGAGGCACACGACTGCGGGAAGAGGGCTAGACCCCAGCCAGAGAGTGGGACTGGTGCTAGAGCAGGAAGTCAAATCCTCTCCTTCCCTCCCTGAGACTCTCCTGCAGGGGGCGGGGCTGAGCCCCATGGCATTGTCCGAGCTGGACCCAGCAAGGGAGGCAGGCTTAGCCCATCTCCCCTGGGTCCCTGAAGTGCTTGCTGGCAGCTCCTTGACCTTCAAGCTGATGGCTTTTCTGGGTGATTTCCTGCAAGCACAGGCAGAGGCAGAAGGGGCAGGGCTGGGGTGGGGCCTGTGGCTCTGTGGGCGGTGGGGAGCCATGGATGGTGGCAGCCAGAGAGAAGTGCCATGTAACCACCTGGCGTGGGGAAGCTGTCCAGGAGTCCTCTCCCACAGCCCTGGAAGCTGTTTGAGCCCACTGCACCACCCAGGGAAAGGGAGACATTTCGACTTTGGGACCTGCAGCTGTGTCTGCAGTGGCAGAGGGTATGTCCAGACACACTGGTAGGTAGACAGACAGGCCAGGCAATGGAGTCCCAGCTCACTGTTTCCTCACTGTGGGCCTTGAGTTCTGAGCCAACTCTCTGAGCCTCAGTTTACCCCTTCATCAAGTGGTTAAAGCGTCGCTTTCTTCTTATGACTGCAGGGAGTGGGAAGCTAGGTAAAGAAATCACTTGAGCCCCTTGCCCCACTCCTGGGAGGTGACAGCATCCTCCCTCTTCCTTGAACATTCTAGCAAATGGCCAGTAGGAGCCCAGGATTTCCTCAGTGAGTGGGAAGAGGAGGCATGGTATGCAGCCCAGGTGTGGGGACAAGGAGACCCTGGAGCCCCAGCCGCCAGGCTTATCCATTGCCTGACTCCCTTCCAGAAGTTTCCTGGCAGGAAGTTTCAGGAGACAGGAGTGGGAAGGTCTCTCTTGATTCACCCAGCTACCTCGACACCTCCTCAGTGCCAGCCCTCTGCATCCTCTGACACCTACGCCCAGGTCCAGCCTGTCTCCCGAGTCTGCCGGAGGGCATACTGAGGCAATGGCAGGGGTTCGCGGTGTGCCCAGGGGCAGACGGGGTGGTACTCTAGTCCACGCCTCCCCATTGCAGCCCCTGGCCCCTCGGGCAGCATCCCCACATATGCATGCACATCTGCAGGCTTGGGCAGAGTCCTGGAAGGCTCACAGTCGATCTCTCTGGTTGACAACCAAGTGCAGGCTGGCGCCATCAGGGGGGCGGGGCACTGGGGCCTGGGAGGGCAGCAGGGGGCACGCCGGGTGTCAGCCAGGGCACGAGTGCCTGCCTGCTGGGCCCGGAGGGCTTCGGTGGCCCAGAGAAGGAAGGCTGGGCGCAGTCCCAGGACCCTGCCGGGCTGGGGGAAAGTGGCACGTGTGTCAGAGTTCAGGTCGGGTTGCTCCGCAGGGCCACATGCCCCGGGCTGAGGCCGCTCAGACAGTGCCCGGCGTCGGCTCCTTGGCAGCTGCGAGTCACACATCTGCAGGCGAGCTCTGGGCCCGCCAGACCTCAAGTCGCGCTCCCGCCGCCCTTGGCCTGGCCTGAATGCCTGGCACGGCCTCTCCATGTTCTCAGAGGCTGCCAACGCGTCTTGTTTGGCTACGACCTGGAGCAATCCTGCACGGAGCACTGCGCTGGCTTTCAGAGGGCAGACAAGGAGGGCCCTATTAGGGTGGTGGCGGAGGCTCCAGGAAGCCCGCCTCTTCCCTTGCTCACACCTGTGGTCACCGGCCTGAGGCGGCGGCATCCAAGGAGCTCAGAGCTCACTTTGACGTGGCTTGAGGCCCTTCCTGACGTGATTGGGGTCACACCCAGGGAGGCCAATGAAGGGAAACTGAGGCCCAGAGGCCATGACGGTGGTGGGGAGGTGAAGCAGAAGGGGCTTGCTGCGGGTGTCACAGCATCTGTCCATGGGGTACTCCTCCTGTGTGTGTGTGTATGTGTGTGTGTGTGTGTGCGTGTGCTCATGCACACACACACATGCAATGGCGGGAAGAAAGGGCTTGGTGTGATGTGGTGGAGAGAAGGCAGAACCGGGCTGGTGGAGGAGAGCTGGGCCTACATACAGCAAACCCCCATCCCCCAACCAGACACGAGCCAGCCAGGCCCACGGCCCCCTGCCCCTCCCTCTCCACCCCACCGAGGCCGAGGAGCACGGCTGAATGCTCAGGGTCTGGAGTCCCGGAGCCGGGTTCCACGTATCAGGCTGAGTGACCTGGGGAAGTCAGTTCCTCTCTCGGGGCCTCCATGTTTTCATCTGTAAAATGAGGCTGCTAATTGTGCTGGCCACAGCGGAGCCTTCCTTCTGGGCTCCTCTGGCTCCCTCTGGCTCTGTGGGGGTCCCTGCCACCTCCTGTGGGCTGTGTGTCTGAGCTTTGTGCCAGTTCTCTGAGGGGAAGTGAGGGCTGTACCGGGAAGCCTGCCCGGCCTGCTAACCCTCCAGCTGCCCACAGCTTGGGCCCAGCCGTGAGCCACGGAAAGGAGCCCAACCCTGTCCTTCTGCCTCTGTTACGGGACCCTGGTGTATGGACCTCCTTCCCCTCGCCCCTCTCCCAGCCCCTTGGGGGCTCCCACACTGACACCTCCATCAGGCAAGCTGCTCTGAACTGGTTCACTTCTCCCAGAGCCCCTGTTCCCCCGGAAAGGGTCCCAGTAGCCCGCCCGGGGCTCCAATGGCCGATCTCACCCTGGCTGGCCTCCCAAGCCCCTTTCTGTCCCCTCCGCTGAGGCCTCTGAGGCTTGGAGCTTGGGCTCCCCGTGGAGACCTCCTCCAGGCCAGTGACTGCTCCTCGTCCCCCCAGCCCTCCCCAGTCCCAAGAGGCCTCTCCCCACAGCCTCCCCTGAGCTTAGTCAGACCACCCCACTCCACCCCCACCTGTTCAGGTGGACTCTGAGTCCCAGAGCCTTCCAGGGCTCCACTGGGTGTTCCAGCCTGACTCATTCCCCCTGTGAGGCAGCGGCTTTGGCAGGGACATCGCAGGGAGGGGCGGGCAGTCTCCTCCCTCCCTCCCATCCATCCTTCTCTCCTGCCTTCATCCTGTCCTTCCTGCTCTCTCCCTCTGCTCCTCCTCCTGGCTGTGGGGTGTCCGGCAGCACCTGGGCCAGGACCCGCAGCGGCAGCAGGCACGGTAGGCCCTGCCCTGCTCTCTTGGAGGCTGCTGAGAGGAAGCAGGGAGCGCTGTCCAGGTAGGCAAGCATGGGGCCTTCTGCATACTCTGGGCCCAGACCCGGCTGGGGGCGCCTCTGGGTCCTGCTGGGCCGGCCTAGGGCTGGGGGTCCCTGGCATCTTGAGGAGCAAGTTAGGCTGGGCTCTGAACCCAGCCTTGCAGTGCAGCTAGGTTCAGGAGGGTTTGGGGCCTGCTTGGGGAGCTCTGGGGCCGGCTCCACAAGGCCCCACTACAGAAAGACTGCACCCCGGTCCCGTCCCGGAAGCAGCTCCAGCCTCTCCGCAGGCCCCTCAGTCCACAGGGGTGGACAGGGCCAGCCAGGGGAATGTAGGCTAGGGGGTGCCCCCTGGGAACCTGGGGAGCCACGCAGGAATGGCAGGACAGGCCTACATCAGCCTTCTCCTGGGATTGATGGGAACTGGGGGTACAGTGGTTGCCTGACCCAACCAGGCCTGGGCCTGCTGGGTTCTAAGTCATCGCCTCCCCAGCCAAGATGAGGGGGGCCTAAGTGAGGGCCTCCTTGAGGTGGGACTAGGTGGTGCTCCACTGGGCTCCAGAGATGCACCTAGGGCAACCCCGGCCAAGCAAGCTCAGGAAGTGAGTGAAGCAGGCAGGATTAGCCCCATTTCACAGATGCACCTAGGGCAACCCCGGCCAAGCAAGCTCAGGAAGTGAGTGAAGCAGGCAGGATTAGCCCCATTTCACAGACAGGAAAAGTGAGGCAGGGATAAAACCTGGGCAGATGGGGCAGTGGGAGAGGCGGGGGCTCTGGCCTTT
Organism: Carlito syrichta; assembly: GCF_000164805.1. Classification (NCBI taxonomy): domain Eukaryota; kingdom Metazoa; phylum Chordata; class Mammalia; order Primates; family Tarsiidae; genus Carlito; species Carlito syrichta. The sequence continues at coordinate 265,101 of NW_007079990.1, read as the reverse complement.
TCCACAGGGTGCATTCCAGGCTACGTGCAGACTAACCTCTGGCCGGGGGCCACGTCTGATGAGGAAGATGGCGGCCAGCTGATGTGGGTGCCTGAGGCAGGCTCAGGCAGGGCAGCTTCCCTTCCCCCCGTCCCGCTGCTGCAGCCTGGGGGGCCACTAGACAAGCCTGACCCTGCCCTGCCACACTGGCGGCAGCCTTCTCCCCAGGGGGCCTCTCCAGGGCGCCAGGCTGAGGGCATGAAGGCAGGCAGGAGCGGAACTGGGAGCCCGGGGCTTCCTGGGCCAAGGCAGGAGGAGGCCCCAGGGAGCAACGGGGAGGGAGGACAGACAGGGCGCCGTGCCCCTCCTTCTCTGGGACAACCACCCAGAGCTGCCCCAGCCATTTTGCCCGTGGCCTCAAAGGATGCCTTCTTTTCCCCATCCTGCCTCCGCTTTCTTGACCTCTAGACTTTCTTAGGGAAATGCGGACAGGGTGGAGGGGCCTCCGGCAGGAGCCAAGCGACTCCTCCTCAACTAACTCAGCTCACCCCTTCCACATTGCCGGGAGCCCAGAATTCTCAGGAGGGATTGGCCCAGGCAGGCAGCCTCGGTGGTATCCTCACAACGGAATTCTTCAAAGCCTGCGGGGCGTTGGCAGGGTTGCCCCCTCCGCCCCCTCCACTCAGCCTCCCTGACCCCCACCCGCAAGACAGGCTGCCGGCTGACTCAGCGGCGTGGGGGGCTGCAGACTCTCTAAGTGCCCTGTTTGGGAGGGAGGGAGCAGAAGGATGCGTTCTCCGGGCCGTGAGTGCGCTCCCTCCTGCCTGCAGCCTCAGCCCAGGGCGTGGTGGTCCCTGGTAAGGGATGGGGACGCAGTGCCAACACACACAGCTCCAGCCTCGGGTTGGGAAAATGCGCGAGAGCTGGCGCTGACGGATGACCCTCGCCGCTGTCCCAGGCACGTCGACCATGCGGCCCCTGTGGCTCCTCATGACCCTGCTGGCCCTGAGCCAGGCCCTGCCCTTTGAGCAGAAGGGCTTCTGGGACTTCACCCTGGATGACGGGCTGCTCATGATAAACGACGAGGAGGAGGCTTCAGGCGCCGACACGACCTCGGGCGTCCCGGACCTGGACTCCCTTCCGCCCACCTTCAGCGCCATGTGTCCTTTCGGCTGCCACTGCCACCTGCGAGTTGTTCAGTGCTCCGACCTGGGTCCGTCCCCGGGCGGTGGGGTGGGTTGTGCGGGGAGCCCCAGCTCCTTCCAAGGAGGCCATGTGTCTGTCCCCTGGGAAAGTGGGGTGGGGACGGGGAGAGCCCGAGCGGGCTTGGGGTCATGATGTGAGTGTGCAGGTGTCCAGCTGTCCGTCTGCAAACCCCGGAGCTTGTGCCCATCTGTGGCGGGAGCCCTGTGTTATGTTGGTGTCCCTGTGCATGTGTGTCCCTGGCCCTCTGCGGGGCTAGAAGGCTGGGTAGCCCCAGGCTCGTGCTGGTAACGGTGGTGCTGGCCCCCAGGTCTGAAGTCTGTGCCCAAAGAGATCTCGCCTGACACCACGCTGCTGGACCTGCAGAACAATGACATAACCGAGCTCCGTAAGGATGACTTCAAGGGCCTCCACCACCTCTATGTAAGCGCCTGGCCTCCCAGCCTCCCAGTCCCTTCTGCAGCTGGGGGTGTGGGCACAGATGGGTGAGGTGCGGGAGGGGTCCAGGGGCTCACGGAGTTCCTTTTCATTTTATTTTATTTTACTTTTTTTGAGTTGGAGTCTCACTCTGCCTCCCAGACTGGAGTGCAGTGGGCTCTGGCGATCCTTCCGCCTCAGCCTTCCAAGGAGCTGGAACTACAGGCGCACACTACCACACCCGGCTCATTTTTCATTTATTGTAGAGATGAGGTCTCGCCAAGTTGCCCAGGCGGGTCTCGAACCCGCGGGCTCAGGCAATCCGCTCACCTCAGCCTCCCAAAGCGCGGGATTACAGGCTGAGCCACAGAGCCCAGTTTCATTTTATTTTTTAAGAGACAGGGTCTTGCTCTGTCACCCAGGCGAGATCGCAGTGGTGCGATCATAGCTCACTGAACCTCAACCTCCTGGGCTCAAGTGATCCTCCCACCTTAGCCTCCCCAGTAGCTGGGACTACAGGCATATGCCACCACACCCAGATATTTTTAAAATTTGTTTGTAGAGACAGGCTCTTGCTATGCTGTCCAGGCTGGTCTTAGACTCCTAGGCTCAAGCATTCCTCCGGCCTTGGCTTCCCAAAGTGCTGAGATCACCGATGTGTACCACCGCACCCGCCTAGTTTTTTAAAATTTTTTTGGAGACAGGGTCTTGCTATGTTGCCCAGGCTGATCTCAAACTTCTAGGCTCAAGCAATCATCCCACTTTGGCCTCCCAAAGCACTGAGAACGCAGGCATGAGCCACCATGCCCAGCCAACCCACGGAGTTCTGAGAGAAGTCTGGAGCCGGCTGGGTGGCTCACACACCATAGGTGCAGGGTGGGCTCGCTCAGCTCAGTGCCTTTTTTTGACTGAAAGCGTTCTACCGCATTGGTTCCTCCCAGCCACACTGGAGAACAGATTACATTTTAGGCAGTGTGCGTGCGGGGAAACTGAGACACGGGGTGGTGGTGGGCTGCTCTAGGCAGCAGTGGCATTGCTGGGGCTCCCACTCTGGGCTTGGCCTGCAAGCACAGACAGACCCCTCAAGGCTGAGCCTGCGCAGGCATCTCTGACACGCCATCGGTAGCCAGCCCAGGGGCAGAGGAGGAAAGCAGAGAGGGGCAAAGGGGTGGGAGCTGGCCCCTTCACCCGCCACCCACCCTGCCTCAGGCCCTCGTCCTGGTGAACAACAAGATCTCCAAGATTCACGAGAAGGCCTTCAGCCCGCTGCGAAAGCTGCAGAAACTGTACATCTCCAAGAACCACCTGGTGGAGATCCCACCCAGCCTGCCCAGCTCACTGGTAGAGCTCCGTATCCATGACAACCGCATCCGCAAGGTGCCCAAGGGCGTGTTCAGCGGGCTCCGGAGCATGAACTGCATCGGTGAGGAGCCTGCGGGCCTCATGGAATGTTCTGGAGGCTTGTCTCAGGGCCTGGGGAGGGAGACCCAAGGACAGCTTTCAAGGTTCAATTCTAGAGTCTCTTGAAAATAGTCGAAAGAAAGTCAAGGTATTTCTCGGGCTGGACTGAGGGACCGGGTGACTTTGGGGAGCCCCATCTTCATCGCTGGCACTCCTCCCTTCCCTCTTGTCCCCACCCTGCCCCTGGAGGCTGGTGCCAGGACCAGGGCCCCTGGGGCCGGTGGTCTTAGGCAGCTAGGAGTTTGCAGCTAGCCTGGTAAGTGAGCAGAACTGCTTTCAGGAGGGGAAGAGGGAGCCCGGTGTTGGGCAGGGCCCACCAGGCAAGCAGGAAGCCCGCAGGCCCCAGGCAGTGCAGGGCAGCCACCCAGCTCTGGCTCCGGGGCTGATGAGGCCTCTCTCCTAGAGATGGGTGGGAACCCCCTGGAGAACAGCGGCTTTGAACCCGGAGCCTTCGATGGCCTGAAGCTCAACTACCTGCGCATATCAGAGGCCAAGCTCACCGGGATCCCCAAAGGTAGGAGGACTGCCCTTCCTGCCCACCCTGCCTCACCTGCATGGGCAGAGACGGGCAGACCTGAGCACCCCTCCCCCACCCAGGGCACTCAGGGAAGGCCTCGGCAGTCTGTCCCACCACTGGGGCGGAACCTGGGCCTCTGCCTCCCCGCCCAACCTTCCCGTGCATAGGCTCAACTCAGGGCGCATCCTCTGTTCCGAGCAGACCTCCCGGAGACCCTGAATGAACTCCATCTGGACCACAACAAGATCCAGGCCATCGAGCTCGAAGACCTGCTCCGCTACTCCAAGCTGTACAGGTGGGGCCAGCAGGGCGCAGCCCCGGGGTGTGTCGGCCCACCCCACTGCCCTCCCTCCCTCCAGACTCTGAGGCCGTGTCATTTGCCCGCTCGCAGGCTGGGCCTGGGCCACAACCAGATCCGGATGATCGAGAACGGGAGCCTGAGCTTCCTGCCCACCCTGCGGGAGCTGCATCTGGACAACAACAAGCTGTCCAGGGTGCCTGCTGGGCTCCCAGACCTCAAGCTCCTCCAGGTGAGGACCAGCGGGGCTGCCAGTGCCCTGAGGCCGGGCTAGCCCTCGGCCCCCTGCCTTCTCCGAGGCAGGTGGCCAGGGCTTGTGATGGATGAACGAGAGGTGGCTGTGCCAACCTGGAGCTGAGGGTCTTGTGGACCCAGGCATGGCCTGGGGGCTCGGGAGCAGTCTGGACATGGGCTTGCACAGATCTGTGCCAAGACGGGGGCAGCCTTGCCCTGGGCTGCATGTCTTCCTCAGCAGTCACGCTTGCTAGGAGCGCCCCTGGCCCCACCAGCTGTGCAGACAGCGCCAATCCTGGCGGTGCCCATGCTGAACTGAGAGCGCCCTCTAGCGGCCGGCATCCTCTCCGCCAACACTCGTTCCCTCTGCTCCGCCCAGAGCCAGCAGCTCTGGGGACTTGGGGGACGCTGCCACGAGAGAGTGCCCTGGAGACTGGGAGGAAGAGGAGGGCACCCCGAAGGCTCTTTCTCCCCTTGTTCCCCATGTGTCTCTAGAGGGTCAGGATGCTCCCCTGGGGGCGGAGCTGGAGCCGGCCCAGAGGGAGGACTAGGGCCCATCGGTGAAGCCAAAGTCCTGCATAGACACGGTGTTGGGATTCATGTTAGCTTCCCACAGCCTCAGTCCACCAAACGCACCCCCACGCCACCCTCACTCTCCCCTCTACCGCCACATGGCCCCCATCTCCCACCCCACCCAAGACCCTCACCTTGGTCCTCGGTCACACACATGGACCTTAATCCTGGCCAACCCCCACCCGACAAACACATCCGCTCCTCAGTTTGCTCCTCCCATCGATGAGGAGAAGCCTGTCCTGGCCCTCCAAGGGGTGTGTGTGGATGTGTTGAGATGAAATCCTCCTCATCCCTCCCCCTCATGCAATGGACTCAACATGGGTGGAGCCGGTCCCCTCCTGCCTCTGCCTACACCTGGCCTGCAGTCAGCCCAGGCAGGGTGGCCTGAGGTGACGGCCCCTCTGCCCCCAGGTGGTCTATCTACACTCCAACAATATCACCAAGGTGGGCGTCAACGACTTCTGCCCCGTGGGCTTCGGGGTCAAGCGGGCTTACTACAACGGCATCAGCCTCTTCAACAACCCCGTGCCGTACTGGGAGGTGCAGCCTGCTACCTTCCGCTGCGTCACCGACCGCCTAGCCATCCAGTTCGGCAACTACAAAAAGTAGAGCCTGCTGCAGCCATCATGGTGGCCCCTGTGGGGGTCCCCACAGAGCACAGCCAGCTGTCCCTATGGGGAGACGAAGCAAGGAAGCCAAGCCTGTGCCCAGCTGCATCCAGCCAGCCACCACCTTGGGTCCCTGGCCCCAACTCGATGCCCATCACGGCCTCTCCCTGGCTCCCATGTGTGTAGTGGGCCCAAGGCCCAGCCCCCATCACACGCCCCTCGGCTTCTGAGTTGCCCCTGCTCACCCACTACAGCCACCTGGAACACCCATCAACTCCTTTGTCCTTCACCTCACAAGCCACCTTCCGAGGCCCCATGGGCCTGTGGGCGGGAGGGGGACGGCCAGGACCCACACCTGTCCAGCCACACGTTCCTCCGCCACCTCCTCTTCCAGCTGCCCAGTCCTTCCTGCCCCCCCTGCTCCCCTTCACCTTCTGTGCCCCGCAAGTTCATAGCCAGTCTCCCCACCTCCATATCTCTCTGTCTTTCTCTGTCTGTCTCTCTCCCTCCCTTCATCCCGCTCTCTGCCTGTCTCTCTTTCCTCTCTGTGTCTGTCTTCTGCATCCTCAGGTCTTTCTGCCTTCTGGGCTTGGTGACCTGTCTCTGCTCCTTCTGGACCTGGCATCTCTCTCTCCCTCTCTTTCTCTCTCTCTCTCTGTCTCTCTCTCTCTACATACACACACACACACACACACACACACACACACACACACACACACACACAGACACACAGACACACACACACACTGCCCTTCTGCCTTGGGCTGGGTCTGCTTTCTGGCTGACTGGCCTCTGCCCAGTCCCTGCCCAAGCAAGCCGGAGGCAACTGCCTCCCGGCACACAGTGTGCCTCCCAGTCTGCCCTGCCCAGGCCTTGTCCCCAAGCCTGACAGTCCTGGCGGAGGCTCGGAGGGGGAGACCTGGGGTGGCCACACTCCACCAGCAAGAGTGGAGCCTCAGGCCTGTCAGATCTAGGACTTTCTACCCCTGGAAGAGGTCCAGCCTCCGCCAGCGTCCCCAGTGCTGATTGTCATTGGACCCCTCCCCACGGTGGCTAGGTCTCCCTCGCTTGCCTTCTGGTCCCAGCTGAGGAGGAGCTTCTGAGGTCGGTGGTTGTCTTTCAATTAAAGAAACACTGTGCAATATGGTTGTATGGACTGTCGCTCCTGGGCATCCCTGGGAACCGGGACCAGCCCCCTGGCCGTCCCCAGGCTCTACCTCTTCGGGGTCCTGTCACCCTCAGGTCTGGGACTAGACAAGGAGACCCCAAGTGACCAGGCTGGCCCCACCCCTTCCTCCAAGGCACTTCCATTGTTCCAGCTGTCCTGAGGCTGGGCTTTAGAAGCAGACCAGGCCTGAGGTGGTACCTGTCCCCTCAGAATGCAGCATTTGCCAAGAACATGTCAGCCACAGGGCACCAGGCTAGACCCCTCCCACCAAGAGGAGGGCCGGAAATCTCAGAAGAGCCCACCTGCCTGCCTCGATAGAGTCCAGGGGCTCAGAAGAGTGCCAGTGCCAACCCTGGGGGTGAGACAGAGGTCACGCTGTGTGTCAGTAGAACCAAGCTCAGGATCCAGGTCAGGGCCAGGGAAGCCTGCTCACTAGGGACACAGGTCTGCCCCAGAAAGGGCAGCATCAGGGGGACAGTCCCCAGGGCAATGCCCTTTGCGTGAACGGCCTCAACTCAGGTGGTGGCAGCTGGGGCTGCCCTGGCTAGTCAGGGGCTGCCAACAAAATAGAACGGGCAGGGCCCACCGTGAGTAATGGCCCAGGGGAGATGGAGCCCAGAGGCACAAACTGTGCCCTATGCCTGGCCTGGCACTGGGGCACCCGGCGTCCCCAGATTTCTCCTTTTGGGGATGGGAGGTGCTGCTTAGTGAGATGGCCCAGTGATAGAATATCACCCGTTGGCATCATCGTACTGTTCTGGGGCATGTGCTCCACAGTTCGCCAATCTCTGCTGAGCTGTGCAGACACAGGACAGGGGTGCTGGCCAGGAGCCAGGAGTCAGGGCCTCTATCAAGTCCCCTCACTGGCCAGGGGGAGGGGTGGCCAGCACCAGGGCCTGACAGAGACAGAGAGATGGAGCCTTCCCCTGTGAGTCTGTGGGTGGTCTGGGGCACTGAGTCCTCATGCTGTGGGTCCAACACAGCCCCCTGGGTCCCCGTCTTCTCTTCCTCCTTCCCTCCCTGACTTCCTCTGTCTCCCTCATTTCACATGCCCTCACCAAGCCCATCCTCTGTATGTCCCGGCTCGGGGACGCAGTGCGGGTGCAGGCACCGTGACAACTCGCGGGACAAGCACGGTGCAGGCGGTAGGTGCAGAGGAGAGCGTCCCAAGGGCTGGCCGTTCAGCCCTCCCACCTTCCGACCGGGCCAGCATAGGGAGCCACCCTCACCGGAGCCGAGAAGAGGATGGGGCCACCTGCGAGGGCTGATGGGTCACCAGAGGAGGTGGGCTCCTTGCTCAGAGCAGGTGTCCTGCCACAGTGTGAACGTGAACCACTCAGCCTCACTTTACTAACAAGTGTGTGGCAAACTATGAGGTCATCACCATCATGAAGCTGAGACAGACTGGGCTGTAAAACCCAGAGACGTGAAGGCACTGCTGCACACTGACAGCCCCATGTTCAAGTTTAGGTGATCTGGATAGCGAATCTGCTCAGGGTCTGGCTGTGGAGATGGACATCTGGGGGCCAAGCCGCAGGGCACGGGGAGCGTGTATTTGAGCTGTGTGCCCTGGGCTGGAAACAGGCACAGAGGACAGCATCCAGCCATTCTTGTTTGAGGAGGAGCCCTGGGCTTGGTGACAATGAGGGTGCAGGGTTTGGGCAGGACTGCCAGGTTGCATGTGGGAAGGTGTCCTGAGGCCCTGGTGGGGCAAGGCCTGGGAGCAGAAGGGGTCACAAAGAACGCACCTGGGACCAGGAGAACTCCAGCGCAGTCAGAAGGCAGTGGGCGCAGGCTTGTGCACATGGATTCAGACACACATGACACACGCACACAGAAACACACATGAATACACAGAAACACATGAACACAGAAACACATGCATACACAAATACACAGAAACACTTGAACACAGAAACACACAGAAACACATGAATACACAAATACACATAAACACAGAGAAACACATCCACACACACATGCACACACAAACACACATGTAAGCGCACGCACACATAGACACTCAAAACACGTGTGCACACACAAACATGCAAGCACACAGAAACACACATGCACACAAATGCAAACACAAACACACACGTGTGCACACAAGAACACACACAGGTGCACATGCACACACACACAGCCATGGACGTCACGGAGCAGTTGGCGGAGGGAAGGTTGGCCTGCGAGAGGGGGCCAAGGAGCAGGCTTGAGGGGCGTGGTTGGAGTGGGGGCTGGTCCCAGCACCGGCCGGGTCAGGTGCCTCCTGGATGTGGCAGGGCCCAGCTGGAGCCTAAGCCGAAGCCACTGCTCGGGTTTAGGCAGGCCAGGGCTTGTCAAGGGCAGTCGGCCAGGCATCTTCAGGCCAGGGCCAGCGGGCAGGGTCCCTGAGGGAGACACCCCCCGCTTGAAGGGCCTGTGCGGGCAGGTGGAGTCTGCTCTGAGGACCGGGGGTGGCGTCCATCCGTCGCCAGCACCCCTGCTGGTCTCCGTGTTCTGCCCCCGTGGGCTCCAGGCTCTAGTCTCAGGAGGTCAGAGGCTGCAAGGAGAGGCAAAACCCCTTCCCTGTGTACACGTGGGACAGGGCACCATAGCCAGCAGAGTGCCCTTGTCTCCCTGGGCTTCCAGGAAGGCATGACCTCTCTGGGGCCCTGGAGAGCCCGGGCAGCCTGGGTGCTGAAAAGCCCTGGTGCCAGCTGCACAAGGGATGACCAGGCCAGTAGTAGTGCCCAGGGGACTGAGCTGGCCCCTGAGGCTGGAGCTGTGCCAGCAGGAGGAGTTGTGCTCAAAGAGCCATCACACACACACACACACACACACACACACACACACACACACACACACACCC
>NW_007079990.1:254115-255413 GCF_000164805.1 Carlito syrichta | reverse complement strand
TGTGTGTGTGTGTGTGTGTGTGTGTGTGTGTGTGTGTGTGTGTGTGTGAAATCTCCCTCTTATCCACAGCCTGCCTGGATAATCTGGGATAACCCCCTCATCTCAAGATCCTTAACTTAATCACATCTGCAAAGACTCTATCTCCCAGTAAGGTCATCACACTCAAGTTCTGAGGACTGCGATGTGAACATAGCTTTGGGGTCATTTTTAGCCTGCCACAAGGCTGTGAGTGGATGTGGACTTGGTGGCCCTCCAAGGCCTCAGGGGAGGGGGCCGGGATCTCAGTCGGGGAGAGAGTGCGCGCGAAAAGACAGGGACAGTGAGCCCACGCCAGAGGGGCCTCCACTTCGGTAGGACTTGCTGTCCCAAAGCAGCACGAGGGAAACCAGGCAAGGAGGAGGCATGGCCCAGAGACCAAGGGAGGAGGGGCGGGCAACTGCAGGGCCCAGGGGGAGGAGGGGCCTGGTGACAGGGCAGTGGCTGAGGACCCGGGAAGGAAGGCAGCTGGGGGGCGGGGAGCAAGGGCTGAAGAGGGTTGGAAGCAGAGGACCAGAACGTGGGGTGAGTACTTGGAAAATTGAGGCATGTGTAGGGACAAGGCGGCCACGCTGGAGGCCCGGGGGCCGGGGGCGGGTCTCTCTCTGTGGCTCTTGTTTCTGGGGCTGAGACAGCCTCTGAGGTGTTTCTGTGTTGCCAGGAAGCCATTGGCAATGCAGAAGAATGGGGCGGAGACCCAGGCCCGAGGTGGCCCCGTGAGGTAGGCTGGCTCAGGACCGGGAGGGTATGAGAAAGCACCTTGTCCCCCTCCTTCCCTGGCCCTGGCCATGGCCTCCCAGGGGCTGGCTCCTAAGTGGATCCAGTGCAGAGGACAGGACTTGGTGTAAGGAAGAATTTTCTAGCAAGCTCTCCTCACGCACCCATTTACAGATGGAAGAACCAAGGGGGGCTGGCCGGTGAGTTCGCCTGGCACTCAGGTCTCCTCACCCCCAGGCCTGGGCCTTCCCTGCCAGCCCTGAGGCTCCAGACTGGGGACCAACCAACTGAAGCCATATTTTGCTAGGGACTGGGGACTTTCATGACGCCTTGCTCCTTGGCCATCTGGCCTTGGCCTTGGTGGGACTAATCACAAAGGTATGTAGCACGGCCAACTGTTGGGTGGGCTAGCCCTGAGTAGTCCACCCGGGCCTCTTGAAGGGATTCAGGCAGGTAATCCCTGCCTCAGTTTCCCCCCCAACTTGCTTCTTCCCCCTGGCAAGAGAGGACTTGTGCTGAGTGTGGGGGGTGGGGGTGGGAGGGAG
>NW_007079990.1:251273-253985 GCF_000164805.1 Carlito syrichta | reverse complement strand
GGAGGGAGGAGAGAGGCATAAACGTCCAGTCTAGGCAACAGCTCTGAGCTCAGAGAGCAGGACAGGCTCCACATGCCATTGCCAATTTCCTCATGTGGACAGCGACCACCAGTTAAATGAACAAGGCCCCAGGGCCCATCAGTATGCTCCCTGGTCCCCGAAGGAGGGCAGTCACACACACACACACACAAACTTGTGTGCGCGCGCGCGGCAGGAAACCCTGTGAAGATGAGGTGTGGGTGTCCTCCCCTCCCCCACAGCGCCCCCTCCTCCTGGAGGCCCTCTCCTGCCCTGCTGTCAGCCAGGGCCCACCCCTCACCAGTCAGGCTTCTGCTGGGGCCACCAGAGAGGCGGGTCTGCAGCTCACCCTTACCTTTTCTTACTCTGAAGGGGGGGCTCAGGCCTGGGACAGAAGGATGTGTGACCTCAGGGGGCCTGCCACACATGACCTGAATGCTCCTCTGGTCTCTTTTGCTGCAGAGGTGGGGCCAGGTGGCACCCCATCTCCTGGCCAGGGCTCCGAGGCCAGCCTCACATCTTGCTCCATGTGGGGTCTGGAATGTGGGGTCATGGGACAAGCAACTCAAAGGTGGCTTGTGTGCAGTGGCCAGCACCTAGCTCGTCATAGTGTTCAGTAAGATTGGGACTTGCTTCCTTTCGGATTTTTCCTATTCTGGGCTGCGGGGAGTCACAGGCTGTGGGGGGACCCCGTGGTGGCCCTGAGTTCTATGGAGCAGCCTGACTTATCCACCGCCCCAGGCACCAGGGTCGCTGTGGAGCCGCAGATGCCAGAGCCAACGACAGTCAGGACCGAGAACTGGCTCCCAGCCCATCGCGTTGGGGCCCTACTGCCCAGCTACGGTACTGGCAGGGGCAGCTCGTGGCCTGCAGGACAGCCCACTCGCTGTCCCCAACAGGAGCCAACTCCCAGGAGAGGCCACCTCGGCGTTGGAGTGGAAGGGGAGCGCGTGCGTGAGGAGGGTATGTGTGAATGGCCACGTGCGAGAGTGGCTGTGCGTGCATACCGGAGTGAAGAGAGGTGAGTGTGACCACACGTAGGTCACGTGAGTGTGCATGTGCCCGTGAGCGAAGAACGGGGAGACGATGTGCAGAGCATGTGCCCGTGTGGGAACACAGGGGGTGTGCTTGTGTGGGCGTCACCGAGCATGTGTGAGCACATGAGTATGAGAATGCGTGGGAGTGTGTGCGCAGGAGTGGGTGTGAGTGGGGGTGTGAGTGAGCACGTCAGCATGTGTGAATGTGTGCATGCGAGCAGGAGTGAGTGTTTGCATGGGAGCAGATGTGAGTGGGAGGTGTTGATATCATGTGCGTGTATGCATGTGAGCACATGTGAACAGGGTGAGAGCAGGTGTGAGTGTGAGGGTATGAGTGAGCACATACATGCGTGGGTGTGAGCGAGCATGTGAGTGTGAGCGTGTGAGTGAGCATGTGTGTGGGGGTTGGAGCAGGTGTGAGTGGGAATGGACGTGATCATATGGGTATGCGTGAGAGCAGGTGTGAGTGTGGGGGTATGAGTGAGCACATGCGTGTGTGGGTGTGAGCAGGTGTGAGTGCGTGTGAACTTCAGCTGGTGCTGAGATGTGCCAAGGGGCTTGACCCTGGCTCTCCGGGATGCCAGATCTCACGGGCTTCCCACGGAGCCAGCTACTTCCTGTGGGAGAGGCAGGCTGTGGAGGTTGTGTCAGTCCCCTGGGGGGCACAACAGTGCCTTCCTGTCCTTTAGGTCTCTGGCACAGTGGCATCTCCTCAAAGAGCCCTTTCCTGAGCCCCACACCATCTTCTGTGTCCCCTGACCAGTGGTCTGCTGTGGCTCTGACCCCAGCTGTGTGGCACATCCACTGTCTGCTGGCCACTCCCTGTTTTGTGGTCCCTGCTGTGTCACCAACATCCAGCCCTGGCCTGGCACAAGGATGATCTGGGGCCCTCTTGGTCCAAGGCAAGAAGAAACTGGAGGCTGGGCCCGGGTCTCTCCGAGCAGCCTGTGCTCCCGCCCTGAGCTCTCCCCACCCTGTCCCTTCTGTTTCCCACATGCTCAGTCCCCTCCTGCGCCCCCAACCCGCTTCTGCTCACGGCTCATAGACAGTGGCAAAGGCCTGCTCTGGGGTCAGAGGCCCCCACTGCCACTGGAGCTGGGAAGCTCCAGGCCCTGTGGACCACTGGCAGACGCCAGCCGCCCCAGGTTCACCGCACAGTGGCTCTCTCTCCAGGCTGCACGTGTTTGTGGTGTGGGTGGGAGTCTGCATTGGGGTTTGTCTGTGCCTGTCTCCACTTGTGTCCGTGGATGCATGTGTCTGATCTGGGTGACCTGTGTGCGGTCCAGTCTCCCAGCCCTGCACCATTGTGTGTGATAACCTTTTGGGATAACCTTAAGCTCCTGCTCCTCTGGAAACAGCGTCTGGACGTTTATACTCCCAACAGTTAGTGAACTAGTGCGCAGCTGCTGACCGCCCACCCCCTGGAGTCCACTGAGGCCAAGGACCCCACACCACTCCCAGCCTCCAGGCTGGCTCAGGGCCCTTTCTCTGCACTCGCAGGTGTCACGACTCTCAGTTTCTAGCCTCGCCCATCCCCACTCGGCCAGTGCCCTTGGGGTGCAATGCCAGGCGAGGAAGGGCGGGCACCTTCGAGCGTCCGGGGATAGAAGGGTGCGCACCGGGCGCGTGGCTCCGGAGCCCCGCGGCCCCTGCGCCA
>NW_007079990.1:244435-250822 GCF_000164805.1 Carlito syrichta | reverse complement strand
CGCCGCCGGTGCGCACGCACCTTCCTGGAGCCTCGCGGTGCCCCCTCCCCCAGCGCCCTCACATTGTGTCATCCTCCCCCTCACACGTTCCCACACTGTCCCCCGCACGCCCACACAGCTGCCCAGCAGACCCCGCGCTGTCATGGATGGTGCCAACGGCAAGCCGCCCGGCCACACTTAGGGAACTCCTTCTCCATCCCTCCTAGAGCAGCTGTCTTCCCCTCCTCACCTGTGTGACCTTGGCCAGCGCTTCTCCTGGGGGGCCCGGTTCTCTGGGGGCTGGGGGCAGCATCAGCTTGGAGCTTCTGGAATTGGGAGGGCAGGTGCTGCATCGGGGCCTAAGCCAATCACCTCCCCTCTCTAGGACCTGGTCTCCTTCCTTCTGCTGGCCACTCTGGGGCTCCTGGCCCCGCGGCTGAGGAGGGGTAGGTAGGCAGCAGGGCCCACACAGGCCAGGACTGGGGCGAGGGCTCAGGGCTTGGGAGAGTGGAAATCCTCCCTCCCTCGCTCCAAGGGGCAAGCAGGAATCAGAATCCTCAATAGATAGATGCGTGTCCCTTCCCGGTGAGGCCACATGTCTTTCAAAGATGAGGCCCCAGGGCCTCTGACCTCAGTGAGTCCCTGACAGTTCATTCTTCAGGGCTCAAGTCCAGCCTGTCCCCACCTAGTCCCCATCCTGACCTCCCCTGGCTCCCTCCAAGGACTCAGGCTTCAGCCTGGCAGACATCCCCGCACGGACCCTCCTCCTTTGCCCGCTAGCTCTGAGCCCTCATCGCCTGCAATCACCCCCTTCCATCATCCCCCACTACTCTGGGAGCATCTTAGGCAGGGACTGGCTCTTCGTCTGCACGGGCTGCTTAAGTGCCCACACAGGCCTGGCACAGAGTGGGCACTTGGTTTCTGTGTGACATATTCATGACCTTGACCTCACTGAATCTGCAGACTCATCGGACAGGAGAGGCAAGGCCTGGATTTTCACCCCCATTTTTCAGATGGGATCACTGAGGTCCCCATGAGGGGAACAGACTGGGCCCGCATTGACTGCATGGGCAGAGGCCCCTCCCCTCGTGAGCAGATGGCTGAGGACATTCCTATGCAGCTGGGGGGTTATCCTCGTAATCAGAGGCTGGCCCCCTTCCCAAGCCCCTCCCACATGCCGGCTAGGTTCCAAGCACGTCCCTGGAGCCCCTGGCTTGGTCTCACATCAACCCCACGTGTGAGCGACTGTTTTCATCCCCCCTTTGCACGGACGAGAACCCCAGGCCTTGCCGCTCCTGAGAAGGGAGCTGGGGTGCAGAGCCCCTGTGGGACTCTGCTGGGGCCTGGCAGAGGGTCCGGGGTGAGAGGGGCCCTCGAGCCTGTGCCCGGAGAGTGAGCCTGTCGGAAGGGGCTGGGCAGTCTCCATCCCGGGGCGCTGATCGTCCCTGCTGCTGGCCTCTGGGGGTGGGGAGAGGCGGGCCAAGGACACAGCTCATCTTCATCAGCTCAACCTGGGCCATGCCCAGCACCGCCAGGTGGTTTGAGCGAAGGGGCAGGCATGCTCTGGCACAGAGGGGGGGTAGGGCAGGCAGATGGAAGGGGGGCGGGCGTGGGAGGGGGCTTTGCAGGGAGCCAGAAGGAGAGCCAGTCCTCTAGGGAAGGAAGCCCCCAAGGCGAGGAGCGCGCGGGAGAAGAGCCCTGCCAGGCAACAGAGATGCTGTGGCAGGCCCCAAGGGCCAAAGAAGGGGGCGCAGGAGGCTTGTGCGTGTGCCTGGGGCCCTAGCGACGGCAGCTGATGGTCTTTGTGACCTTGGCTGAGTCCCTTCTCTGCTCCAAATCCAGGGAGGGCGGAGTGGGCCTCGGCGGCGGCTCTGAGCTGACATTTTGGAATCCCAAGCCAGAGCTTGGGAGGCTGAATCACTTGCGAGTGGGGAGAGGCCAGGCCTGTGAGTCAGTGAGCATTCTCCAGCCCAGAACGTCTTCTCCCTGCCGGAGAGGCAGCCAGGGGTGCCGGGTCAGCTGTGGAAAGGGGCCCCTCGCCTTCCCGGTAGACAAGCCCACAGGGGCTTCTGAGAGCCGAGCGTCATCAGGGACCCTGCAGCCAGCAGGATCAGGCCCAGCTTCCTCTGGCCTTTTGCACCTCGTCCCTCACCTTGTAGAGCGAGTCATCAGCACACGAGCACTTCCCTTCTGAGTTTAAACTGGTGGCTTGCATATTTCACTGATGGCCGCTGTCTCCGTCAAAGGTTACTAGCACATCAAGTAACGTTGATAATGACCACAGTAACCATGGCAGTCACCTTGCACCAGATGCTATTCTAAGTGCCTTGCAGACATTCCCTCACTTAGTTAAAGCAATAACCTGAGGAAGCAAGTGCTGTATCCCCATTTTGCAGATAAGAGACTGAGGCCCAGAGAAACTGTGTAACTTGCCCGAGGTCACACAGCCAGTAGGTAGCAAAACCATGGCTGGAATGCAGGCCACCGGGTTTGTGAGTCTGGACTGTGCATGTGACCAGTAGTTCCTTCATCTCTAGAAGCGTGTGCTGACCTCATGTGCTCTGTTGAGGGTACTTCCAGCCCTGTGGGCTGAAGTCCAGGATTGTGGGGAAGACCCTGCAGCTTGGAAGTTGTACTACCCATGTCCCCCCATCTACCCACTGAGGGCGCGGATGAGAGGCGGATTTGTAGCAATCGGAAGCAAGTTGGGAAATGATTTGCTTTTCAGTAAGTTGCCTGCATGGCCCCTGCGGGGTGCCCCAGGAAGCCACAGCTCAATGTGCATGAATAGCAACCGATAGGTGGGGACCTCGGCCATAGCACCCAAGGCAGAACTTCCACCTAAACATCAGTGAGCCTCGCCAGTGCCATTTTTGAGATGGGCCCAGGCATGGGGCTCTTGCTGTGACTTTACAGCAAACTCCCTGGCACGCCCAGGGCAGGGCATGGTGGGCAGAGACCTAGAACAGGCAGATGGCTCCTCCCCATCCCCTGTCACTTCCCAGCTCCTCACCGTGCCTCTCTTCCTCAGCCTGGGTAAGCTGGCCGAAGCCAGGCCAAGCAGTGCCCGGCTGGAAAGCCCTCCCCTGCCTGGGCTCCTTCTGTTGGGTGGGCGGTACTGGCCGTGGGCCTGGAGCAAGCCTGGGGCGAAGGGTCTGAGCGCACGTCACAGGATAGAGAGAAGGAAGCTCTTGGATGCAGGGAGTCCCGGACTTCCCGAGGTTGGGAAGGGGACCAGTCCATGGTCACGTGACTGGGTAGGTGGCAGAATCCGACCCAGAGCAGCAGGATAACGGTGGACATGCCAATGCTCGGGGAATCTTGGGACTGGCGGGAGGACTTTTTACAAGCACAAGAGGGTTCCAGAGACGCGGTTTCCAGTCAAAGTTGGGCAAAGGGGACATATGTTGGTGTCTCTGGAGAGCACGTTATTTGAAGGGGTCCTGAGCCAGTTCCTGTAGTTCTGTAGGTGGGTCCCTCAGGAAATGTGTAGCCATTTTGTTCCAATGAGAAGTTCCCTCCTGAGGCCTTGATATCACATTTTCTAGAACTGCACTGTCCACAATGGCGGTCTCATTCGGATTCAGGAAGTTCACAGACTCCGTTCTTGAGGTGCACTGGCTACATGTCAAGGGCTCAGTAGCCCCCTGTGGCTGGTGGATCAGGCTGTACAGATAGAGAACATTTCCATCACTCCAGAATGTTCTGTCACACAGCACTGCTGTAGAGCAAATACAGACCCGAGTCCTCACACAGACCCGGAAGCCACTCCCAAGCCCACCCCCCTGAGGCAGAAGCCACTGACACATAGACTGACTTGTCGTCAACCCCAGGCTCAGGCTTCCCCAGAGGACGGCCCAGAAGGGAAGCCCCTGAGGATGTTTGAAGTGCCCATGATGGGCCAGGCTCTGGTCTAAGAGCTTGACATTGGGGACAGAAGGTGCTAGACTGGATTTGGGGGGCTGCCTCTCAGAATAGGTGCGTGCACCCCATTGTCAGAATGAGGCCAGCCGTTACAGGGGCCACGTCTTATTAATGTGATGGGCTTTGGGGACTCTGCCCCCATTCATCCGATCACATTTATTGTAGGCCAGGCCCTGTGCTTGCTTGAGGGGTACAACAGAGAGGAAAATGCGAATGCACGTCCCGCCCTCCTGGAGTGACAGTGCCTTGCTGGGCGTTCATCTAGGAATCCCCAGTAACCAAAGCAAAAGCACAAACCTGGCTGGGACCAGAAGGATGGGCTGAGGCCACAAAGCCAGCCGGCATCTTCCAGGACCAGATCCCCGAGCTCAATCCCTGCCCCACCCCACCTGGGCAGAGGCAGCCAAGGGCCCACCCCAGCCTGGAAACCCAGACTCAGCCAGCCTGACCCCTGCCTCCTCAGCAGCCCATGTGGCTGGTGACTACCATATGAGATAGTGCAGAAAACACTTCCATCACTCTGGAATGTTCTGTTAGAATACAAACCGGAGGCCTCGCATGGACCCAGAAACCACCCCCAGGCCCACTCCCCCTGGCTCCTTGAAGGGTGTGGTTCTAGCATCCCCAGAAGAATCCGGGTGGTTGCCAATGAGGTCAGCATGCAGGCCTGAAGGTACGGAGCTAGATATCCAAGGGCCTCCCAGAGGCCCAGACGAACGTGGGCGAGGGAGGTTGAGGGACACCTCCTTGTGGACACAGACCTCCACGTGATGGGGATGCCTGGACCTGGCCTCACGCTGACTCTAGTGGCCCTGGTATGCCTTGCTTGGGGCAAAACCCAGACCTGGCCATCGATTGGTCCTAGTTGGGCCCTGCCATGTGCCTAGCATGCCATGTGCCTAGCATGCCATGTGCCTAACATGCCATGTGCGCTTGGGAAACCGCAGGGAGGCATCCGGACTGGGAACAGTAGCGGGAGGGCCCCAGACAGCTCTGCACAGATGGGCAAGGCGTTGTTGTTGTTTTGAAAATAACACTGATTTCTTCTTATTCCAAAATAATACTCTTAGCATTCATGTTCTTTATAGAAAGTTTACAGAAGCCAGAGATGGCAAAGACACAGTCCTATCACCCAGATGCAAGCCAGGGTTCCCGCACTACAGGATCCGCTTCTACTTCCCTTTCTCTGCACAGCCTATGTATTTCCGCGTTACTGTAATTATACCAGGGGCTCAATTGTGTCATCTATTTTTTACTTCACATAAGCATTTTCTTTATTAATATAATTCCTTCCTAAATGAATGTCTTTTTCAAAATGGCTATAGTTGAATTTTGTAGGGTTATGAAAGTGGTTATTGCAAAAATAAAGAGTGAACTTGAACTGTGCAAAGGAGAAACTCCCAGTGATCATTGGCTCATTCGACAGTTATTTCTCCAACGCCCAGGATGTATCAGGCAGTCCTCAGTAATTACAATTTTTAATGGCTGAATAATATTCTCTCAAGAGATTGTAATTCGCTTAATTATTTGGCTATTTTTGGAGATCCAGGCAGTGAGATTGGTTTCGCTCTTCTCTGCGCGTAACCCTCGTCCCGTCCCGAGAAGAGAACCAGACAAACTCGATATGCCAACTCTCCTCCAAACGGGCGGTGCAACCAGCTTACAACCTTGCCAACATTAGCCATTCTGATCAATCAGAAAGACCTGGGTTCAAAAGATCCACCTTGGTTTGTGTTTCTTTCATTGCTGGTGAGGATGGGCATTTTTCCTTGTGTTTAGAAATTGTGTGGGGTTTTTTGTGAATTATCTGTGCCTAACCTTTATTTATTGAAGCCTTAGCGTTTCTTGTGTGGGCTTGAGTACATTTTACTTGAAAAACAGAGACAATTGAACACATTTGCTGCCAATAATTTCAACCTCTTTGTTCTTTGCCTTTTCATTTTTTTCATGCAAAAGATAAACATTTTGATCTCACAATTATTTGTGTTTTCTTCCATTGCTTCTAGGCTTACCAAATACCTTATAGAAATTTGAAAGCTACTCATTTCTGGGTTTTCCACGTGTCTGCATATGCGTGTGTGTGGGTGTGTGTGTGTGTATGTATGTAGTTATATTTTTAAGATGTTTAACTCTTTAATTTAGGAGTCGGCAAACATTGTACAAAGGGCCAGATAGTAAACAGTAAACATTTCTCACTATGGAGGCCACACAGTCTCTGTCCCAGCTACTCAACTCAGTGTGAAAATAGCCACAGACAGTACGCAAATGAATTGGGTGTGGCTGCATCCCAATAAAACTTTATTCACAAGGACACTCAGCTGCCAGATTTGGCACTTGGGCTGCAGTTTACTGAACCCTGTTTAGCACAAAGGAAAATTTTTTTTTTTTTTTTTTTTTTTTTTTGAATTGGAATCTCACTGTCGCCCAGACTACAATGCAATGGCTGCTCCCGGCCACCGCAACCTCGACCTGCTGGACTCCGGC
>NW_007079990.1:237071-244121 GCF_000164805.1 Carlito syrichta | reverse complement strand
AGTAGCCGGAATTACAGGCACGCGCTACCATGCCCGGCTGATTTTTTTGATTTATCGTAGAGATGAGGGCTCGCCAAGTTGTCCAGGCGGGTCTCGAACCCGCGGGCTCAGGCAATCCACTCACCTCAGCCTCCCAAAGGCACAGGATTACAGGCTGAGCCACCGAGCCCAGCTAGCACAAAGGAAATTTGACTTGGGGAATAGTTTGAGAGGAGGATCTGAGGTCCATCCTTGGCTGGACCCCTAACCGACCATTCCCATCTCTTTTATGGAATCGATTGATCCCTGGCTAATGTAGCACGCACTGAGTCTGCAGATCATAGAACACCTGTCAGTCTCACCTCAGTTATCTTAAAGCAAAACAAAAGTCCTTTGCCGCCTTCTTGCTTCTTCGTCCAGTGAACATGAGAACCACTCTGTTCCCTTCCTCCCTCCCCCTAAATAAAGTAGCTGGTGACACGTTCCCTGGACATCCTCAGTCTGGAGCAGCAGATATGTCCCCGTGGGGCTGGGGATGTGGGGCAGCTGCCACGGGTTTGCCTCTCGGAGGGGCGGTGGGCGAGGGGCAGGTGTGGGCAGAAGCTGGAGGTCGTGAGCAAAGGCTTACAGCTGAGGGTGGCAGAGTGGCCCAGGAACACCAGAGCCTCCTAATTAAGAAGCACAGAAACAAAGCTAGTTAGAGGGTGAGACTGGGAGACTGGGGTCACTGCTAGCCATCTCCATCCAGCTGCTGGTGGCCTTAAGTGACAGGGCTTTGGCCTGTGGGCTGCTCTTTTGGAAGTCACTTATATGGCTTGCCCTGAATGCTGTGTATTAGTAAAAGCCACCATGGTGGCTTTTTTCTGACTAGCCTGGCAACTTTACCAGTCTCTGGAGTGTCCCAGCACTCAGAATTCCTTGCACTCCAGTGTCCCAAGTCCAGTCCTGAACCCGGTTAAGACACACGGAGAGGCCAGCTCATAGCTGAACCTGTGTTGGCACGGGTCGCTGGGCAGGGGCATGATGGTGGCACAGGGCATGACTGCACGACTCCAGAGCAGACTGGCCCGGTGGAAACCGCTCAGGGCCCTCCAAGAACAGCAGGGGGGAGTGTGTCCAGCCCCAGTTCCTGGGCAGGGCCAGGGCTGTAGGCTGCGTTCAGACCTCCACCTGGCTCACAGGGACACAGGGGTCCTTTCCTGTTCCCCTCCACAGGCCTCAGCTCCCGTCTCCCCTGGAAGAATTCAGGACCACACACCATGCATCTCGGTTTGGAGCCACAGGCCTGGGAGGAATAGATGTGGCCTGGGACAGCTGGTCAGGG
Organism: Carlito syrichta; assembly: GCF_000164805.1. Classification (NCBI taxonomy): domain Eukaryota; kingdom Metazoa; phylum Chordata; class Mammalia; order Primates; family Tarsiidae; genus Carlito; species Carlito syrichta. The sequence goes on along the minus strand of NW_007079990.1, from coordinate 242,818 downwards.
TTCCTCAGGCCCCTGGGGTCTCTGAGCATTCCTCTATGAGCCACGCAGCCCCTGCAGTCAGAGGGAGGCTGCTCCCGACGGTCCCACACCCCGTGCAGGAGAGGGAATGAGGGGCGTGGACTAAAAGCGTGCTCCTCCCACCAGGCTGTCTCCCTCGTGGCCTGCGGCTCATAGGCCCACAGTACCCTGACCAGCCGTTGGGCCTCGGTTCTTGGAAACATTTGTTCCGGGGGGTGAGAAAGAGTCCCCCACTGCAATCCATCCGTGAGGCCAGAGGATATGAATGAGTTGGCCTAGGAGCTGCTGCCTCAGGCCCCTGACCTGGCAGCCCCCAGAGAAGCCCGCGTGACTGTGTCTACAGGTGGGAGAGGCGGTAGTTCCGGGCAGGGTCAGGGCTCCTGGGCTGCCAGTCGGCCCCTGCCCCCCTCCCCCCTTCCCTGGAGGAGGAAGCCTTGCTACAGCCCTGCCATGGGAGGCAGTGTCTGGACCCCAGTCTCGGGGCAGGGCTGGAGTGTCCCTCACGGGAGGAGTGGAGAGGGGAGCATGCTGGGCAGAAATGCACCCCTCCCGGCCCTGTCCCCAGCCCACCTACGCCCTCTCTACCCCTTCCTGGTGGAAGCCTTTGCAGCTACCCCCACCATCCACCATCGCCCGCCCTTCCCCCGGCTCTGGGCCTCAGTGATCTTCTGTCCTTGAGCACACGGTGGGGACTAGAGGATGATGGGAGGGTCAGGAACCAGAGGAACCAGAGGAACTAGAGGGGTGGCTGGACTGGGCCCCTGGTGGGCTGTGGGGCTTGCTGAGGGGGCACTCGCAACCCCATGCCGAAGTCGCATCCTGGCGTGAGGGCACTCCTGCCTCTGTGGGATGCCCCACTCCCTCAAGTCACCCCCTGAGGCAGGAGCTTTGTGATGCCTCCTCTGGGCTTTGCTGGAAGAGCTTCTGGTTTTGTCTGGCGGGTTCCTCGGTCAAAGCTCAGTCCGTGTGATTCAGACGCAACCAAGCCCTTGGTGACCTTCAGGCCCTGCTGTCACTGGCAGCTGGGGATGGCGAGGATGCTGGAGCAGAGCCTGGCAGCCTTTCCGGTGACCCTCCCGGCTGTGGCTCTGGAGGCATCCTCTCTCTGGGCACCGACAGCCACGGGCTCTTCCCCTGTGGCCGTGTTGGGCAGCAGGCATCCCACCTCAGTCAGCCCGGGGAAGAGGCCCACGGGCTCCGGTGTGCTAGTTCTTTGCATCCAGGTCACAGAAGGGCAACTCAACTTGACTCCCACGTTAGCCCGAATTCGCCTTTTCTCTTCCACAAGCTTCCAGACCTCCACCCCGTGTGCCCAGAGTCCCCATGTAGTGACAGTCCTGGTCAGCTCTTTCTCCACATTGGGTTGGCTCTCCGATGAGTCAGGACACTGAGCCTGGTGTCACCTTTGGCCAAGCTGGGGTCACGGTGGGACACAAAATGTTCGCTCACAAACCATTGGAGCCTCCGTGGTGGGGGCCTGGCTTAGATGCGAGATCGCCATCACCATATGGACCCCTGCCTTCCAGAGCCTTCTATAAGCCCCTGGCCTTGCCCCCGTGAGTTCTCCCACCCCAGCCTGTCCTCTCAAGCACTTTCGTCTGTTTCTAGAAATGAGTCCAGCCCCTCCCTGCCCTTATCTAGCTCCACCCTGGGACCCATGGCACTTGTTCTCCAGGAGGTCACACATGTGCCCTGGTAGTCTCCTTATTTAGTCTCTGTCCGAGCTGGAAGGACTCAGCCCAGCCTGCAGCCCATGGCCTCCAGCTGTCTGTAATTTCCTTAATTACCTATTTGGGCCTTGGCTGCTTCTGGTGCTTGGAGCCGGCTCTGGGGTTGGAAGCTGGCAGAGCTGTGTGCCCTGGTACCATGAAAGGTGCTGGAGCACTCTTGTTCTGTCTGAATGCTCCCAGATTATAGAGGTTATAGAGGGCTGGGAGGACGGGACCCAGCCACTTCCTGGACCCCAGATGCAAGATCTCTGCGGGCTGGAGTCCTTCCACAGAGGCCAGCCTCGGCGTGTCTGGGCCCAAGCCGTCTGGGCCATCAGGCAGCCCCTTGGGGCGGGCGCGCGGCCGGTCAGCTCCTGCTGCAATGCGGCTCTCGCACACTCGCCGTAATTGGATAATTAGTGTCATCATGCTGCCTGCACCCTCGCGCTCTCCTGCGGCTCTCGACTTTGCTGGCAGGAAACTAATGACTGTCCCCTAATTCTCAGCGGAGAGTCATGGTCCCAGTAATGACACTTCAAGGCCCCAGCCAGAAAGGGGCTTCCGATTCCCTCTGGGATTCAAGTGTCCCAGTGCTGTTAGGGCCACCTGTGGGGAGTGTTCGCTTCTTTCCAGAAATATTCTGGGAGACAGAAGCAATGTGGGCCCAGGCAGGCTTGGGGGAAGCATCCTGAGAGGCATGTGGGCTCAGTCCCTGGCCAGGTGGAGTGTCCTGGCTTCACCAGCGAAGACTGATCCTGACCTACGATCTTTGTGGTCCAGTGGGCTCTGAGATAACTCAGGGCTCCAGGGGGGCAGAGGGAAGGGTGGGCTCTGCAGGAGCCCATCTTCCTGGAGGAGGTCTGATGGGCTTGAAGAAACCTCCAGGGAGAAGGGCCCAGCCCCGTGTGGACCCGCCTTTGTATGTGGGTGTGACTGGGGCCCCGTCCTCACACCTACCCAATGAGGAGGAATGAGGACCCATTACACAGATTAAAAAGTGAAGACCCAGAAAGCTTGAGGGCTTGAGCTGGCTCTCATGGCCAGGCCTCTCTGACTCTAGCACCTGCACTCGCAAGCCCTGAAGTTTATGGGAACAGATTTCCTGTCCAGTCGTTTTGTGGAACTCTTAATCGAGTCTAATCACGTCCATTGCTTTTCTGGGGTTTTCTGGGCAGCAACTTGGCAGAGGAGTGATGGAGTTCTCTGGAGCCAGACCACCTGAGTTTGTATCGGCCTCGGCTCCTTGCTGGCTGTGTGACCTTGAAGAAGTTCCTTAACCACTCCATACCCCAGCTGCTTCTGCCCTGCAGTGGGGACAACTATCCCTGCCCTGGAGGCTCGGGGTGCAGAGGGAATGCAATCATTCCAGCAAAGCACAGGAACACAGTGCCTGGCCCAGGGAGGGCTCAGTGCTGCCCTGATAGGATTGTCATTCTGTCTCTTGCTCATGGTTCTGTCTTTGGCTAGAACCTCTAGAACAATGTCAAATGGTAAAGGTGAGAGTCCAGCTTGGGATGGGTACATCAGGAAAGCATGGGGATTTGGTAGGTCTAGAAACTTCCGGGAGGCCTCCTGGCTCTTCAGAACCAGTGATGGATTTGGGCATAGAACGAAGAGCAAGGCATTGTGCCTGGTGACTCAAGTTCAGGTTCTTCCCCGTGTACATGTGCATTACTCGGGCTGTGGGTTTGGCCTCTTTAACAGAAACCAAGCATTACAGTGGCTTTAGCAAGAGAGTTGATTTCTTTCTTACATAGAAGCCTAGGTAGACAACCTAGGGCTCAGATGATAGGGTCCTCAAGGATCTGGGCTGCTTTGACTGTGTTGCACGTGGATTCCAGGTACAGCATGACCCAAGATGGCTGCTACTGCGCCTGCTCTCACATCAGCATTCCAGCCAGCAGGAAGGAGGGGAAGGGCAAGGGACAACACATTCCTTTCCTCTAAGGACAAAACCCTGAAGTGGTCCCTATCACTTTTGCTCCCATCCAATGGGTCAAGACTTAGTCTCGTGGTCACATGTAGCTGCCAGTGAGTAGGGGGATACAAGCATTACCTGGAAAATGTCATGTAGGAATGGGAGCCTCGGTAGTGTCTGCCACAACCTCCTGGGGTTCACTGGCACCTCCTAATGCCATATTTCACACACACAATATGCCCACCTTGAGGCTGGGTGCTCCCCAAGAGATCTGGCCAGCCCTTTGGAGGACAGAGTGGGGTCAGTGCCACTGAGACAATGCACATCAAACACAACGAGTGACAACATCCTCTCTTGGTCCATCTGGACCCAGACCACTTGACAGGGCACAGAGGCTGTCGGGTGGGGTGGGGCACATGGGAAAGGTCTGCTTAGGCTTCCGCTTCTAGGAGGGGTTTTTCCTGCAAGTTGGAACTGTGGGCTGATTCAACCGGTCCGGGCCAGGAAACCCCTACAGTCACAGTGTGGCCTAGACACCGTGGGAGACCACCCAGGCCAGTGTCCGCCATCCTGGGCACAGAGCAACATGGCCACTGGGCCTGCTTGTTTTCTGTATTGTGGTGGCTGTTTTCTGTATTTTATTTTTAGCATACAAATGTAGCACATTTGCTATGTGAAGTGCACAGTCCAGGGCAGAAGCACATTCACGGTGTCGTGCAGCCGTCACCCCCTTCCATCCACAGAGCTCGCTCTTCCTCCCAACGGGAACACCGTCCCAGCTCCCCCTCCCCCAGGCCCCAGCACCCACCCTTCTACTGCCTGTCGCTATGGATGTCACCACTCTAGGGGCCTCGCAGAAGTGGAGGCCTCCAGTATTTGTCCTTTTGTGGCTGGCTCGTTTCACGGAGCACAGTGTCTGCCACGGTCAGCCATGCTGGAGCGTGCGTCAGTGTCCTTAAGGCGGAATCATATTCCATCGTCTAGATGGACCATATTTTGTTCATCCACTCACCCATCAGTGGTCACCAGGCTGCTTCCCCCTCTTGGCTATTGTGAGTAATGCTGCTACGACCTGTGTGTACAATGCCTGTGAGTCCTTGCAGTAGGATTGCTGGATTCCATGGTAACCCTAGGTTTCACTGTTTGAGGAGCCACCATACTGCACCGTTTTATGTCCTATGGTGGGGTTTGGTCTAACTAGAGAATTCTGGGCCCTCCCTGGAGCCTCTGCAGGCAGACAGACGTACGGTGTCAAATGCGGCTGAACATCCGGATCCCCTGGGGGTGCTTAGCTGAGTCCTGGTCGTCCCCCCCCACCCCGCGCGCCTTCTGAATAAGAAACTCTGGGTCCAGGACTCTGCATTTTGAAAGTCCCCCAAGTGGGAAGGGGTGCCCACCCAGGTGTGGCATTGGCTGACAAAGCCAGGGCCCTCTGTTTGCAAGGGATGCTGCAGAAGCCCACCCAGCCGAGGGCACAGGCTCACCTGGCAATCTAGATGTGTGTTTCTCTGGGTTCCAGAACCCTCCTGGGCTGGACCTTTGTTAGCGGGGACTCTCAATGCCTGGAGTCTGTGCATTTGTGTCTTTCTGTGGGACCAAGCACTGGTCGGGCAGTGCCCCTGTGGCCTTGCTGGCAGCCCTCAGGTGGTCCCTGCAGAGGCAGAGCTTTGGGCAGGTGGGTGCGTGTGTGAGTGGGGAGGGGCGCCATGGTGACGGTTGACCCTTTTGTGTTGTTATTGTTTTTGCTCAAAGCTGTTCCAGGCGTGAAAGCCACTTGGCGTGTGCACAGATTGTACCAGGAACAGGGGGAGGAAGGAATGGAGCAGTGGGGGGCGGGGGAGACTGTCCCTTTAAATCTGTTTTCTCGGGTTTTATTTCCTTCTCTTTTCCCATCCTCCTCCCTCCACCAGCACAAGTGGTGGAACCGTGAGGGCCCAGGAGCTGCAGTGACGGCGCCTCTGAAATATTAATGAGGCTGTTCTCTGCCTCAGCTCCTTCCCTGCCCCCTCCCAGGCTGCATGCAGGCCTCATCCTTGGAACCCTCCTTTCCCCTCCCGGGTGGTCGCCAAGGTTTGTCAAGTAGAGGGGAGGGGGCGGGGGCG
>NW_007079990.1:210258-237051 GCF_000164805.1 Carlito syrichta | reverse complement strand
GGGTGGGGCGATGTGGGAAATCAAGGGTTAAAGGGGTCTCCCAGGCTGACGGCCATCCTCCTACCTGCCCGGATCACACAGGCCCCAGAGAGGGCAGGGCAGCTGCCACCGGGGTCCCTCCTCCTTCCCTCTCCCCCGCCCCAGCCAGGCTGCAGGTGTTGGCTGAGCCTCCCACGGGGAAGCCCATACCTCCTGGCCTCTGGGCCTGTGCCGGCCTCTCCCTCGCTCCCCTGCCTTGCTCTTCCTCTCGGTTCTGGGGCCTGGCCTGTGCCCCAGGTGCCGGAGGGGGAGAGAGGACGGGACTGTCATTTCAAGGAATCCCCTTGGTGAGTCACGTTGCTGAGCGATGGGCGCTTCTGGAAGGCGAGCCCCTCCCCGGTGGGTCTGCAGGGAGAGGCTGATGGGCGGCAGCCTTCAGGAGGGCCCACGGTGGAGGTGTGTGCCCGGGCAGCCTCCAGGCCTCCACCTCTTACCCTCTGACCCTGAGCCTGGCTCGGGCATCTGGAGGAAGCCTTGGGGGCAGCAAGACCCGTGCGGGGAGATGTTCTCGTCACCGAAGGCCCAGTGACCGGAGAGCGGCATGGGGGCTGGGACTTCCTGACTCCTAGCTGGTGCTGGCCGCCTGGCGGCAAATGCCCTGTCATGAGCCCAGGAACACACGTCTCTGCACGGACCCAGCCGCTGTGGCCAGCGCTGGGCCAGGGTGGCCGTGGGGCTGTGTTTCCCGAACTGAGAGAGGGGCGAATTCGAATGCGTTCGCAAGGTGTGACTTGGAGGACGGCGGTGGGATTTTGTCCCGCATTTGTAATCCCCTCTGTGAAGGCGTGGCTAGGCTGCCCCACGTGAAACAGGTGGCCGATGGAGAGCAGCCTGGGCCTGCCGGGGAGCCTTCGAGGAGTGTCATCAGAGTGCCCCAGCATGGACAGCCGTGACTCATCCTGGGCCACGTGGCCAGCGGGACAAAAGCAGGAGACTTCTTGAGCCTCAGTTTCCCCTCTGTGAAGTCGGGAGGGTTCTCTTGGCCTGCACAGTGTGCTCTGGAGGGTGCGGTGAGGGAAGCTTGCCTGCTCAAGACTGGTACTCGGAGATGTCGGCAGGTAGCAGTGGGCCTGTGGCTGCTGATGGCTTGAAACTCAGGGTCAGAGTGGGATCCTGAGAGAGGGAGCCTGGGGTAGAGGCGCCGCTCTCATCCAGGAAGTTCCTAACTTCCCGGAGGGTGGTGGGCTGCCCAGGGCTGGGGAGAGTCCAGGGTCATTCAGTTGGAGGTGCCCCCAAAGCCCAATTAGAGGTGGCCAGGGAGGGGTGACCCCAGAGAAGGAGGACCCCAGACTTCTGTTTGGGCGGATTTAAGTTGCCGGAAGGAAGGACAGTCTGCGCCTGGGGTGTAGTGAGGGTATCTGGGCCCTGCTGGAGGGAGAGGTCCAGAAGGTGGTTGGGTGGTAGGCCTGCACTCAGGCTGTCTCCTTCAATGCTCCAGCCACCCCCTGAACAGCGACCTGTTGACAGCCCACAGAAAAAGGGAGGTGGGCCAGGGTAGCCAACGTTAGCCGTCTGCACTCCCCCACAAGGCTGGCCAACTTGTGCCGGAATGGAGCAAATGCCGGAAGGTCCGACCCCCCACCATGGAGGCTCTCGACTCAATTAAGCCAATTAAGGTCTGCAAGATGAAAGAGTGCAGAAATGGTATGTTCCCTGCCTTTGGGTGCCTGCAGACCGTTCTCGGCAGCCGGCCCAGGCCGGAAACTCTCTGTCAGGCCTGCAGAAATGATAGGCGTAGGCACCGGTTCAGACCAAGGGAGGTCGGCACCCCAGCTTCAAGGGAACCCAGGGAGACGAGAGGTATATGCTCCTTGGTCTACAGCAGCCACCTGGTGCTCAACATTGCTTTCCCTGATGGCTCCTGTCTGCCCCGTGGCCTGTTGCCTTCATGAAGATGAGGGAGGTTAGCACAGGCAACCCCCACCCTGGCCTGCCCTCCAGGATGGCGATTCTGCCTCCCGGGACCCCGAGCTCCTCCTTCATAGGCCAGACCCTCACTCACTCATTCCTCCAGGGCTGGAAGGTGCTAGAAGGAATCTGGTCTTGGCTTGATGGACATGGAGGATTGGGACGGAGGTGCAGCAGGACCCATGGCAGACTGTAGAAAGAGCTTTCTGAGGCCATGGCAGAGTGGGCAGCAGGTCAATCACCATGCATCTCAGGAGCTTAGGACCCAGCGAGTGGGAGAGGGAGACATGCTCACGGACCATTGCAGTGTCAAGCAGAGTGAAACAGGAACAGGTCGCGCGATTACCGACTGAGCAGCAATTGATTTTGGCTGGGGAACTGGCAGAGACTTTCTGGAGAATGTTCCGCTTGAATTGTGACTAAGAGGTCAGCAGGTGGAGCTGGGACAGAGGCTGTGTGGTTGGGGCAGGGTGGGCAGGGGCCGGACAGGCCAGGGCAGGGAGTGGAGCTGGAAGGTGCTAGAAGGAATCTGGTCTTGGCTTGATGGACATGGAGGATTGGGACGGAGGTGCAGCAGGACCCATGGCAGACTGTAGAAAGAGCTTTCTGAGGCCATGGCACCTGCGCCAGGGAGGGTGGTGATCCAGAGCAGGGTGGTGGCAGTTGCCCGATGCGGGGGGGAGGCCCATTCAGTGGGGGTGGGGAATTCTGAGGTGGGGAGGGCCAGCAGGACCAGCTGAGGAGCAGGAACTTGGACTTGGCCTGAGGGCAGTGGCTGCAGGGAGGGGACACAGCTAAGCCTCATCAGAAGCCCAGGTCTCGCCTCCCTGCCAACTACCCTTACTGTGAGTCACCGTGGGTCCACTCAGCCATGGCTGTGACCACACCAGGCAGAAGCAGCCCAAGGACCTGGTGTGGTTCTGTCTGGGCCACAGCTGTGGGCTCAGGGGTGGGGAGTGGGGGCTGAAGGAGAAGAGAGCTGGCCTTGGATATGCTCTGGTCAAAGGAGGGAGGGTGAGTGGGCAGCAGGGGAGGGCCACCAGGCCTTGGTGACTGTGTCTCTGGCCTCAGGGCACCCCTGCTCCCAGGAACAGACTTTTCTGCCGGGCCCATGCATCAACCAAGAGCCCAGTCCACAGGCTCCTCGCTCTGCTACAAGCGGGTGAGGGGGCCAGAGAGACAAATGGTCTCCAGAGCCACGCAGCATTCCTCCGGCCTCCCTGTCAGAGCCCCGTGGTGTCCCTAAGTGGCTCAGTGGGGGATGCGCAGGTACCCAGCTGGCTCCTTGGACCGTGTGCAGAGGGTGGTGGAATGCAAGGCATAGGCCCGCCTACCTATGAGATGTCAGCCTGGGGCAAGCGCTGACCACCACTCTCCCAGGTTGGCAGGGCCTTGGGGCCCTGCTCACATCTTCCGTGGATGGCACGCCTCGCCGATTGGGCCTGTCCTAGCTGCCCTGCCTGCCTGGAGACTGGGAAGCCAGCTCCCGGGGTTGTGCCTGTTGGCGTGCCCAAGGCTGGCAAAGCGGTGCCTACCCAGACCCACCCCTCCCTTTAGCAGCCGGCAGGCTGGGGCGACTAGGGACGCAGAGCCCAAAGTTGACAGTTGCACCAAGTGGGTATGTCCAGAAACGGAGAGGCATGGGGCAGCTGGAGCTCAGGGTCAGAGGAGCTCCCAACAGGGGCATTGTCCTAAGCAAAGGTCCTGGGGCAGGGAGGCGAGGCTGTCTGGAGGAGACAAGGAGTGCGGGTGACAGCTGAAAACTCCGTCACTGCCTCGAGCAACTGGTCCCACCATCATCTGGGTGGCTGAGGTACATCCACACAGCACCCCCAGAAGGAGCCTGCCCTGCTTGGCACACCACGCAAGCTTCACTTCCTGTCCTGACCCCTCTACCCAGCCCTCATCCCTTCTGGCCATGTCTCCACGTGCCCCTTCCCAGAGCGCTGCCCGCACCCCCGCCCACCTGAAACCCCATAGCTTTGGACCCTTGAACCTGCCGTGTTCTCACTCACTCTGCTCGTTCCCGGTGTCGCCACTGGACAGACGGAGGGATGTAACTCAGTCTCGGGGATGTAACTCTGAGCCCCTGTCCCGGTACACAAGGCGAGTGCCAAGCACGTAGTAGATGCTCAGTGAATATTTGTCAGATGACCAGTTGGAAAAACGGTAGGGGCAGAGATGCGTGGGAGTGGGAGTGTGAGAGGACAGTGCGTGCCTGTCTGCCATTTTGTCTCACATCCCCGGTAGTGAAGGCTCCTCCGTGTGGAAAGTGTCTAGAGAGTTAACACTTAGGTGCCCAGACTTTTCAAATGTGGATTGCTTTGCATGGACATTTTCCGAAGTGCCTCGTCTGCCCCTCAGATCTCGCAGGCAGGGACAGCCATGGGTACCCATACTTTCTCTTGACAGCTGAGGCCTCTCTACTCAGAGCCCCCTGTCGGGTCATACTTGGGGAATGGCCCACTGTTTATCAGATTCTAGTCTCAGCTGACACTCTCTGCCCCCAGCACCCATTAGGGGATCATAGGATCCAGCCTGCTGGGCTTGGAGTGAGAGGTAGGGGCTCTCCTGAAAGCAAAGGCCATGGACTTGGCCATGTGTCTTTGGCTGTCCTTTTTTGCCTTTCTCTGGGCTCTGGGTTATTTGTTTCCATGGAAAGTTCTAGGTCAGAAACCTGGATGGGTAGCTAAGTTCTGCTTCTGAGCCAAGAGCTTCCCCAAAGGTGAGGGGTCAGGGCCAAACTGAGCTGCCAGGAGGGCTCTTTGCCGATGTGAAAGCCAAGGCCATAGACACCAAGACTAGTTTGGTTCCACGAGGACGTGGGGAGTTTGGCACATGACCTTGGGAGATGCCCCCACCCACATGAAACCAAGGAAGGAGAAGTGGGTGAAAGAAGCTGGGGGGGCCCAGTGGCCCCTAGAGAACCGAGCTGCCCATGGCTCGGCCCACTCCCTGGAGCCCTGTGCAGCTCCCTGCAGAGGGAGAAAGAGGTGTGGCCCCAAGGCAGGATGAATGCTGTCCGTGTGGGGAGACCTTGGCCCTTACCTAGATATCGAGAGGAAAGAAAGGAAGGGGGAGAGGGGCATCCTGTGCTGGGGGGCGGGGCGTTGGCAGAGTTGCCAGTGACCTGTGGCTGCTTTCGGCTCTCTCCTGTGTATCCTCCCTCCCTACCCTCCCTCTTCTCCCTCCCTTCTCTCCCCCTCTCCCCCTCCTCTTCCCTCCACTCCCCCCCCCTCGGGCCCCCCAGGTACCTTCAGGGCCACAGAAACACCTTGACCTGGAGCCCAGCTGGCTCCCCCATGGCTCGGCCCACTTCCTGGAGCCCTGCGCAGCTCTGGGCCTGAAACGGTGAGCTGCGGAGGCAGCGTCCGAAGACCACCAAGGATTTGTAGCATGCCAGCGGCTCAAGACAAGTCCTAACCAGGCAAGAGCAGGAGTGAGATGGGGTGGATGGCACAGAGCATGAGGAGTTGTGGCATGGGTAATTCATTCGCACCAGGGGAGACTGACCACTGACCCATCCCAAAACAGCACCCTCACCTTGGTGGGGTTCCCACGTGCACTGAGCACCTCCATATCCCAACTGGCCAGTGCTGAAGGCACAGGGCACTGACAGGAAGCACTGGCACTTCCTCCTAACCCGCCTGGGCAAGTCCTCCTGACTCCGGGTGCTCATGGTGGGCAGGACCGGGGAGGGGCCTGGCAGGTAGGGCCTGGCAGGACATGAGGGCCACTGGCCCAGCTTGGGAGGTGAATTTTGCACTTGGTAAGTCATGGCTCAGACTGAAAGATTTGCAGAAAATGTTCTGGAAGACTGGACCTCACTTTGATCTCAACCGCGCCCCTGGCTTCTTTTCACCTCCTCCCCAGCTGTCCGCCTTTAACTGCTTCCCCGCCACCGCCAAACTTTGCCTGGGCACTGGGACCGTGGGTGGCTGCCTGCCTCTAGCTGCGGCTGAGCCTAGGCTGCACCTGTGAGAAGGCCCAGCAGGCAGAATGGGTGACATGGCCAACAGTTCCATCGAGTTCCACCCCAAGCCCCAGCAGCGAGATGCCCCCCACGCAGGTGGCTTTGGGTGCACGTTGGCAGAGCTGCGCTCCCTCATGGAGCTTCGAGGGGCTGAGGCGCTGCAGAAGATCCAGGAAGCCTATGGGGACGTCAGCGGGCTCTGTAGGAGGCTGAAGACCTCGCCCACGGAGGGTAAGTCCCTGGGCCGTGTGCCACTGCCACTCTGCCCCACCTTCCGAGGCCAGGGTCTTGGGCTCTGTGGAGAGAAGGCCCAGTGACCCCAAGGGCACCGCCAACCAGATCCTGACTGTGACCCTCTCCTCGGCCACTTCCCTTGAGGGGGAGACGCTCTTTGCAGGGTGATGAGACTATTGTCCTCTGGATAACAAGGATCCTCAAGGGGTGTGGCCTGAGCCCCTTGTCCCCAACCTCTATAATCAGCTGTTCTTGACTCTACAGAAAGAGGGGCAGGGAGGAGATGGGAACCCTGGGAGACACACACGCAGGCCAAGTGGGCCCCACCTGAAACCCCAGCATCTCTTCCAAGGAACAGGGCAGAGTAGGGTGGCTTCTCATTGACGGGAGAGGAAGATACAGCCCCTGCCTGCATATTGGGGGGTTCCCCGTGTGCTCAGCCCTGTGTTCGGTCAAAGAGGATCAGAAAAGGAGGAAAGGGTAGGAGGCCTCTCCTTGGGGGGGGGAGGGAATGGCCCAGGGATGGCACAAGATCACCTGGGTCTGGTAGGGCGGGTTGCCAGAGGTAGGGCAGTAGCCCAGTGTGCCGATGGGAGGTGGCACTGGTCACTGGTGTCCCAAAGAGGTCTAAGCCTGAGGCAGCAGAGGAAGCCTGGTGTGTGCCCTCTGGAAGGCTGAGGACGGCCTGACTGCCATCTCCAGTCCCCTCCTCTCCCCTGTGAGAGGCAAAGCTCTGCCCTGCCTTGTGCCAGTCTGCCCGGCCCTGGCTGCTGAGGTCTGCCCTGCGGCGGGGACCCCAGGGAGCCACGCCCAGCCCCAGATTCTAGGAGCCGCAGCACTCACTGGCCGGGCTGGCACTTGCCTATCCCAGCCCAGTGCCAGGCTTGTGCCCCAGCCAGCACGGGTTGACTCGATCAGCTGCCCATCCCCATGGCACCCTGGCCGCCCCCCCATCTCCTCTGCTCCCGCCCAGGAGCGGCCCCCAACTCCTTCAGCCTTCCCACTCTGCCCACTCAGAGACTTTAGGGCACAAACAGTATCCTATTGCTCTGGCCTTGACCCATCTGCCTGCGGTGGCACCTAGGCTGGAGGGGGGGCGGGTGGAGCTAGAGGGGTGGCCGGCGGGTCAGCTCCGGAGCTCTGAGGCAGAGTGGCCTTCCCGGGGTCTGCCCGGGTCTCCCTTGCTGTGTGCTCTGAAGCAAGCGCGCCCACGGACACCCCACCTTGCCCGCTGCACGCGCCAGCCTGGGGCAGCGTGCTGTCGGGGCAGATGGCTCGGCTCCAGGCCAAAGGATCTCTTTCCTCCCCTCCTCCTTGCCCACCCCCTGAGGCCTCAGGGCTCAGAGGAGGCTGGGTGGAGGGCCATTTAGCCACAAGGGCTCTGGCCTCTCCCAGATCAAAGGAAGCAGATGGGCTTCAGCTGGCAGTTCTTCCCTCTGTCTGTCAGGCCTTGTTAAATATTTAAAATGTCAAGGCCCCTGGGAACCTGCCCGATTCTGCCACGGAGCTCGGGAGCTCGCCCATGCCTGGGGGTAGGGGGATTCAGAGAAGGGCAGGTGCACAGGTGGGTGGCCCGGCCTCGGACTGGCTCTGAGCATCTGGGTCCCCGTGGCCACTGTGGCAGGGCCAGTCAGGCCTGGGGCTGCTGCCCAAAGAATGAGCAGCACGGGGACGGGCCCCTCCTCTCTTCAAGCCCAGCAACTCTCAAGGTCCTCAGGCTTGAGCTGTCTGGGCGCCAGGAGCGGGTGCCTCTCACTCCCTGGATGCCCCAGCTGGGCCAAACGCCTTGGGCAGGCCCGCTGCCTTGACCACAGAGCCCTCACCCAGGCCGCAGGCCCCTCACTCCTGCCTGAGCCGGGGAGGGACCGGCTTAGTTGTGCCCCAGGCCCCATGCTGACCCCCTGGCAAGGTGGGCAGACTCGGGGCCGCCCGGGTGGCAGGCAGGCACTCCCCCACGTGGCAGGTGTTATGTGGAGGGTGGGGAGGCTGGGGAGCCCAGGGAGGCTCATTCCACATTGGAGGAGGGGGACTTTGTCTCCTGGTAATAAGAACATCAGTCCACTGCCTGCCCAGCATTTGTAGCAATGCGAGAGGATTCCAGAGCCCATCCTGGAGACGATGCTTCTGTTGTCAGGAAACCTGGGTCTTGGGCCCAACTCAGCAGTGGGTTTGCCCGGGAAACCAGGCCACACCCCTTCCCCTCTCTGGTCTCCACAGGCAGTCCTGGAAAGGAGGGGTGGATTAGCTGAGAGCCGACACGATGTGGTCCTAATCCAATTCCGATGGCATCTGGCCTCTGCTCTGGGCAGGCTGCCCATCTGTGTCCATGCCAACCGGCCAGCCCCTGCCCCCACGCCCTGGACCCAGGCCGCCCTCGGGCCTGCTGGGCAGGCACGTGCTCGGAACCAGAAGGGCCCCCGGCTGCCTTCTGCCCCCCTAATGATGAGTGTGATTGTGGCGGCCCCTGTAGGGACCCCAAGCCCACAGGAAGGTCAAGGTCGCAAGGCTGGGCTGAGGCACCTGCCCCGTGTAGGGCAAGGAGGGAGCAGTGCTGCCGCAGCAGCAAGGACAAGTCAAGGCCGGGGGAGAGGCTGGCAGACAGGCAGGGACGGAGCTCCTCAAGAAGGAGCCAGAGGGCCCGGCTGCTCTTGGGGACAAGCTGGCATGTGGGCAGGGCAGGCAGGAGACAGACTTGCACGGTGCCGTGGGGACCTGTGGACTCTCAAAGGTTGTGGTGGTGGGACTCTGTCTCTCTCTGGGGGCTCCAGTATGGAGGCAAGAGAGACCCCGGGTATCTGAGGGGCTGAGTTGTGTTACCTCCCTAGTTCAGACCCCAGCTCACTTAGCTCCTGCAGTCTGAGGAGACGGCCCTGTCCAGAGCGAGGCCTGGGCCCCTCGCTTGTGTCCCTGGTCTCCAGCCCCCTCCCTGCCACCTCAGGAGCTGAGGTTCTGGATTTCTCCCAGACGCCCAGCTGGGGAAGCTGCAGCCTCAGCGAAAGGCCTTGACCCTGGAGAAACCTGAGCCAGCCAGTCGGGCCCAGGCGCAGGGAGACCAGGGGGAGAAAGGCAGGGACAGCTGCAGCACTTCTGGGTGGGGAGGACGCCATGTGGCCATCACCTAGTGCAGATAGAAGGGCCACGACCCCTAGCCGTGGCTTCTTCTTATCAGTCAGCCCCCCCACCTCCCTGCCCCTCCCCGGAAGACCCCTGGGGATCTCATGTGCCTTCGCAAGCCCGTGGTGAGCACTCTTCCAGAGGACCCCTGTCCCCGCAGCAGATGGCAGGAGTGACGCCCGCTACTCAGAGCTGGGAGCTGCAAGCTGCTGTCTGTCCACTAGGTGTCAGTGTGAGCCTGGTCACTTGGGCAAAAGAAAAGAGAGAGACTGGGGGACCCAGGGCGGGGGAGCGGGCTCTGGGTTAGCCCAAGCTGAGAAGTGAGGGCTGAGGGCGGGATCAGGGCTGGTATCCTTCTCACTTGCCTGCCTCGGTGGAAATTGGCTATGGGGGTATCCAGGCTTGGTGGCCTTGGGGCCTGGTTGCCAGTCATACGTGGAAGCTTCCAGCACCTTCAGGGCAGGCCAGAGTAGACTGAGAGATAAATGCCCAGTTTCGAGTGCTCAGCTGAGCCCCTTTGTATGTGTACATTCTGTGCCCCTCTGCTGACCAGGCGCCCAAAGGCTGGCTCACCAGCCAAGGTCCAGAGAACAGAGCCAGGCCCTGTGCCCTGCATGGGCCGCAGCCTGCCCTCACACTCTCCCAGCCTGGGTCAGACATGGAGATGCCTTGTCTGCTAGGACTTGGGGGTCACCCACCTGAATTGGCTTCCCCACCCTTCGCCCTTCTTTTCTTCAGTCGGGGGATGCCATGCCGTCAGCAAGGACCATTGACAAGTTCATTCGCCCCAGCCTCCCCCGCTCTCATCCTCAGGGACAAAGGTGGCAGAATTGGATAAAGAGAGGTGGCTCTAAGTGTGAGGCTGAGGCCGATTCTGGGGCTCCTGAGGAAGCTGGTTATGAATTTGCCAGAGCAGCTCTGGGTGTAATTCAAGTGGCCGTATAGATGCACGCAGTGGGGGCCCACATCCCATCCCTGCCCTTGGCCATGAGCCACAACTCAGGGCTTGAGGTTGGCACTGGAGCCGGGTTGCCAGAAGACGTGAGGAAGAGGCAGATGTGTCTGAAGAGCATGCCATGAGCTCTGGACCGGTAGTGTTCCCTGCACACCATGTGAGCGAGCCCCAGCAAGGCCCAGAGAAGGCCTGAAGAGTTCTCTTGGAACCCAAGAACTTGCATCTGGCCAGGGATCAGGGGCGTGGTCAAGGCCCGATGACTAGCCCGCTCTGAAGGAGACAGGGCGCTACAGAAGTCTTTCCTGGCAGGGAAAAAGGCCCCTTCGGAGAGGGCCCTGGAAAGTCTTTGGCATCTGGTGGCAACCAGGCAAATGGCATCCCCACCTCCCTTGACTGGTGACCCTCCCACATCCCCGGTCGCATAGCCCTAGAGCTTGCCCTCCTCCCCAGGACACGGTTAGCTCCTCTCTTCTGCTCCCCTCCAGGCGCCCCCGGCCATACCTGGCCCTGTTGGCTTCCCACTGTGCTCCTCCTCGGGTATTTTCCCTTTTCTTGGAATCCCCCCTTGGAGCTCGTGTGCAGGACAGCTTGGGGACCAGGAGTGTAGCCGAGGGACCTGGGGTCCGTGGTCATGAGGTAGCTGGGAACCAGGACGAGGGTGACTGCCTTCTCTCGTGCTAGGGGTTCCCCGTGATGGCTGCCGCAGGGGCCACACCTCGCTTCCACACACACCCAAGGGTTCACAGAAAGGCTCACGGCACCAGGCCTGGGCAGGTTCTGCCTTCTTGGAGTTTCCGGTCTGGAAGGTCTGTCTCTCTGTGCTTCTTGGGCGCTGTGCAGGCCTGGCAGACAACACCAATGACTTGGAAAAGCGCAGGCAGATCTACGGACAGAACTTCATCCCCCCCAAGCAACCCAAGACCTTCCTGCAGCTGGTGTGGGAAGCCCTGCAGGACGTGACCCTCATCATCCTGGAGGTGGCCGCCATTGTCTCTCTGGGCCTCTCGTTCTATGCGCCGCCCGGAGAGGAGAGCGAAGGTGAGGGCGAGAGGCCCGGATTGGAAGGAGGGCCTTGACATGACAGGAGGGTCATGGGGCGGCAGGGTTCTCGGTGAGTGGGCTTGCGGGCTCACATGACCTCTCCTCTGTTGCTTCCCTTCCTTCCCGGGCAGCGTGTGGGAATGTGTCAGGCGGGGCAGAAGACGAAGGCGAGGCCGAGGCCGGCTGGATCGAAGGGGCCGCCATTCTGCTGTCCGTCATCTGCGTGGTGCTGGTCACAGCTTTCAATGACTGGAGCAAAGAGAAGCAGTTCCGAGGCCTGCAGAGCCGAATCGAGCAGGAGCAGAAGTTCACGGTCATCCGGAACGGGCAGCTCCTCCAGGTCCCCGTGGCCGCGCTGGTGGTGGGGGACATTGCCCAGGTCAAGTACGGTGAGTGCACCGATCTTCGCCCACCCTGCCAAGGAAGCCCGACTCCCTTTCCCGGGGAGGGCCAGAGGAGGAGGCCCCCAGCGCACTCTCTCCCGGCAGCACGTGAGCCTTCACCTGCAGGATGCTGGAGACAGGGGAGGGACACGGGGCAGGTGGAGGGGCAGGGTGTCAGGCACAGCAGCACCCACAGAAAGCAGGCCCCTCCCAGCCTCTGCCGAGGGCTCCCCCACTGCGAAGGGAGCAAAAGTTGCCCCACGCCCCAGGGGCTAGACAACACGTTCGGTGTGGGGGTGAACAGAGGAGACCCAGGAAGAGGGCTCCGGAGTCCCTTTTCCAGGCAGCCTATCACGTCTGCTGGGACCTCCCCTGGGGCAGCCGGGAGGAGACAGTGGAAGAAGGGCCCCAGGGACCATAGCCTCTGGTTCTGGCCACCGGGCATCCTGCAGGAGACCTGCTGCCTGCCGATGGCGTGCTTATCCAGGGCAACGACCTCAAGATTGATGAGAGCTCCCTGACAGGCGAGTCAGATCACGTGCGCAAGTCAGCCGACAAAGACCCCATGCTGCTCTCAGGTGAGGGCCACATCAGTCGCCTTGGAAGCCACCTGGCCCCACACCCGTGTCCAAGCCAGCCCGCCAGGCCTGGCGTCAACTGGGGCCTCTCTGAATAGCCCTCCTAGTCGGGGAGTCTGAGGCCTCCACACACCACAAGGCCTAGTGGGGACAGCTCTAGCCACAAGGGAAAGAAGGGGTCTTCCCAGCGCGGGGAGCTCTTTGCGTCCTGAATGGGAAGCCCCAAGAGGAGAGACTTCCTGGCGGTCAGCACAGTGCCGTGCTCCTGCCGAATCCAGACCCTCGGAAATCTGGTGGGGGCAGTGTTTCCTTTCCAGAAGGTTCTGGCTCGGCCCCATGTTCATCCCAGTGGTGAATACAGTGTGAAACAGGACAAAGAGACTGAAGGTCAACACAGTCTCTGGCAGCTTCTGGATGTCAAGGCCCTGCTTCAGGGATTCCCTGAGCATGTTGCCCACCAGGGGGTGCAAAGCCCTGTCTCAGTCTCTCTGTGTTGCTGTGCCAGGCACTCATGTCATGGAAGGTTCTGGAAGAATGGTGGTGACCGCTGTTGGTGTGAACTCTCAGACAGGCATCATCTTCACGTTGCTTGGAGCTGGCGGTGAGGAGGAAGAGAAGAAGGATAAGAAAGGTAAGGCAACACTGCCTGCCACTTTCCAGCGCTGGTACAGGGTGGCCTGATGGCTTTGGGCCATGCATGCCTGGGCAGGAACGGAGTCAGAGGGACAGGCAGGCAGAGCAGAAGGGCCAGCCAGTGGAGGCCAGCATGGAGGGGACTTGCTGTGGCCTGGGTTTGCCTTTCGTTCCCTCCTGTAGCCCGAACCAGGTAGGAAGCCTCACCTGTGTGGGAGAACGCAGGGCCGAAAGCCTCCAGCGGGGTCCTGGGGACGGCGAGCTGGGGAGGGAGTCAAGACCACTTGGACTGAGGCAGTGACAGAGTTGCTGGAGGAGCTGCTGTTGTCTAGAAGCTTCTGTGGGCATGTGTCTCCCTGTGTCACACCAAGCCCCCTGTCCCTGCAGGACTCGGCTCGGTGTCCCTCCCCAGTGGGTGCCCTGGGGTGCGCAGGCAGACAGACCAGTCCTTGGCCTCTCTCCAGCGAATCCCAGCTGACCCTGCAGGTTGGCAAGGAGCCCCTTCCACAGGGGCCTTCCGGGGACCCCAAGGCTCTCTCCTTTAGCGTCCTGGAAGCAACAGTCTCCTGGTGTCTCTTGCGCACCCTGCCCAGGCCCCTTCCCTCCCGCTCTGTTCCTCAAAGATCATGTCTTTCTCAGCTTGCTCCCGGCCCCTCCTCTGACCTTGACAGGACAACCCAGTCCTTCCCAGGCCGCCTCTCCTCTTCTCCAGCACCCTCGGGCTGTGCTACTTAAGAGTCAGAGTGGGGCCAACTTCCTGGAGCCTGAGGGGGCCCTGGCAGGGAGCAGCAGCTGGCCGGGCTCTGGGGAGGGGCGGTGGTGCTGGGTGGCTTCCCTACTCACCCCCACCCTCCCCTCACTGCCTCCCTGACCTCCCACTGGTTGGCCAGCTTGTTGGGCCTCTCTCCTAAGATGCTCCCCCAACCCTCTGTTTCTTGTCTTTGGACTGTGACTCCTACGCACCCTCTTCTCCATGTGTCCTCCTTCCCCCATCTCTCCCCACTCCTGTCCCCTCTCCTTGCAGGCCCATTCGTCCTCTTCCTGAAATGCCCATCCTCCCTCCCTCTCTCCTCCTCCAGAGGCCTCTCCTTGCCTATGGTCCACCCTTCCTTCCACCCCATGGCTCTGGAGTCCCAGCAATGTGTCCTTTGTTGTGCCATATTGTCATTATACTGTCATCATGTGTCTACAGGTGTCTCCCCCCTCCAAGAAGCCTCTCTTCCCTCTGAACTGCCCCCTCAACCCCCACAGCAGCCCTGGGCAGACAGGACCTACTCCGTGCCCTGTCTCTGGCCAGGAGGGGGCCTCTGCCTCCTCCCCGGGGACCCGAACCCCGCTGCCTGGTAGCCACCTGAATTCGCTAGTGATATGAGCTACTGGGTGGTGACCCTCCTGCCTTGGTTCTCTAACTGCAGCCTGCTGAAGGCATGGCCGGCCCTGTGGTCCCCAGAGGGCTGCACCTACCCCCTGAGCCCCCGGACAGGGCCACCTGCGGCCCAGCCTGTCCTACACCCACGCTCCCACCAGCGCCACTGGGTGCCGGCACTCAGGCCAGCCTTTCCGTGCAGTGGCCCTGGGCACATAAGTCAGCCCCACCCTGGGTTGACCAGTGACCAAGAGGCATGTAGTAGGTGCCTGAGGGCTGGCAGAGTCCTAGATCTCACCTCCAGGTCATCTAGGTGAACCCCTCAAGCTGGTTTGGGGGAGCAGAGCTCCCAACCGGGGATGGACCCTGCTTCCAGAAACCTCCCACTGCTGGCCCCATGTAATGCAGAGCTTGTCCAGGGCTGGCTTTGGGAGTTCACTCTAGGGCTGGGCTCAAGGTCCAAGGTGGGGGCCAGCCAGGGGTCTTGCTCAGGAAGGCCAGAGTGTCCCTGGTAACCATGTGCTGGGGGTGACATGGTGAGCCTGGAGAGTACAGAGCATGGAGAAGGTGCCCCTATGGGCAGCAGTCAGGGCCACCAGCCATCAGGGCCCCCCATCGTCTCTGTGTGTGTGTGTGTGCATGCACGCGGGTGCTCTCAAGCCTTCGTGTCTGTCGTCCCTCTTCCGTTGTAGGCAAGCAGCAGGATGGGGCGATGGAGAGTAGCCAGACCAAAGGTAATGGGCGCGGCTCAGGTGGCTGCTTGGAGTCCTGGGGGTGGGGCTGGTGGAGGGCATGGTGCGGGGGGAGGGGCTGCCCACCTTGGCGGCAGGAGCAGCACTTGGACACCAGGTGAGTGGGCTCCACCATCCCATCCTGGCACAGAGGGAGGAGAGGGCGCAGCCCTGAGGCCACTCCAGGCATCCTGTCCAGACACAGCAGAGCTCCAGTGTATCCATGCCTTGGCCTAACATGGGCGTACAATCACCCATGAGTGGGCACCCTGGGTCCACTTTGGCCAGATGAGGAAACTGAGGCACAGAGGGTGACTTGCCCAAAGCTCTGGATCCCCATCAGTGGGATTTCCAGGTCAGCTCCCTTCCAGCTGGGCCAGTGGGCTGGGTGGACAGAGTGGCCGGCTGAGGGCCAAGGCCTGGCTCTCCCCTCAGCCCTGAATGCCTGGGTGTGTTGACGTTCAGGCCTGGCTTGTGCCCAGTCATGAGCTGTAGGAAGCAGCAGTGGTGGGATGGCAGACGGTGGCCCACGGAGGCGTGGGGATGTCAGGGCCAAGCAGCAGCCAGCTCTAGGGCTGGGAGTCCAAAGGCAGATGAAGGATGGGCCCGGCCCTCGGGAAGGTCATGGGCAGAGGGACAACGCAGGGCAGCACTGAAGAGGCCCGTGACGGGGCCAGACCCATCGCCCGGCGCAGCACAAGGGTTGGGGGGCATTTGGGACACAGTCTCATGGCTGGAGCCCTGGGCTGAGAGGTGGCAGTACACGGGGCACAAGCTAGAGTGGCCCAGCTGGGCAGGGTGGGCCGTGTCCGTGAGGCCACTGGGAGGAAGGAGCCATGGTGAGTGGCCCTGAGCTGCCAGGTGAGGAGGAGGCAGAGATGATGGCAGCAGTGCCAAGCACCCTCATGAATGGGACACGAAGGAAGAAAGACAAGTCCTGGGTCGCTGTTCCCAGGTGCAGAGGGAACAGGTAGGGCTGGACATGATTCCTCTGGGCCTTGGTGTGGGGGCAGCCAGAACTTGGTGGGGAGGGAGTTGAGGAGAGGAAAGGGGAGAGGAGGGGCCAGCGCTGGGCGACAAGCCACCACCACACCAAGGGCAGTGAGGATGAGGGGAAAGACTGAAGGGAGCTGTCTGCTCCGGGGGAGAGGTGGGGAGGTAGCTGGATGGACCTGCCCACGGCCGGAGAGCAGAGGCTGCCTGGGCAGGGCACAGGGCTGGCTGGTGGGAGGAGAGTTCACCGGGGCTCCTGGAGACACCAGCGGGCAGATGAATCAGCTCGAGGTTCTGGAACATTCCTTGGGCCACAGGCCTCTGCTCCCAGGTATTGAGATGTGGGGCATTCCAGGACTGGTCACCCTGTCTGTGTTTGTGTCTATCCTCGCTTCCCCAGAGGGAACCATCTCCCTGTCACCTAGGACAGTACTGGTGCTATCCTGGGAGGGCCTGAGCTTAGGAGGTGGGAGAAGGGTAGTGATAGACTCTGTGCCACGTTCAACTGTATCATAAGAGATTAATGTTAACTCTAGAAACAAGAGCACTCCACCGAGCTCTGTGCTCTCATGGTGTGGCGTGTCTTTCCCGGTGAAAGCCCCTTGTAAGCCCCTCACCGCAGCCAGGCCCTGACCTCGGCCGTGGGGTTCTTCTGTGTGCAGCTAAGAAGCAAGATGGGGCAGTTGCCATGGAAATGCAGCCCCTGAAGAGCGCGGAGGGCGGGGAGATGGAGGAGCGGGAGAAGAAGAAAGCCAATGTGCCCAAGAAGGAGAAGTCAGTCCTTCAGGGGAAGCTCACGAAACTGGCCGTGCAGATCGGGAAGGCAGGTAGGGACAACTGACCGGGCGTGGAGGACGAGCTCCTGGAGACGAGCCCAGGCCGCGGAGAGCGAGTGGGAGAGGATGTGGCAGGTGGCGCGTGAGCCAGGCAGCTGAGGTCAGAGGCAGGGCCAGCGATGGCCGTCAGGACCTGCACGAGCCTCCTGCAGGGAGCATAAATCCCAGACCCTCCGCAGAGGCCCTGGGTCACATGCCAACCCATTGCCCATTGGGCTCCCCTGCCCGTGACACCATCACAAGGCAACCAGCAGCAGGAGGGCCCATCGACAGTACCCTGGCTTCTGAGGGACTCGACATAGGCCACCCCAGGCCTCTGTGCTACCAGCCCTGTTCACCCTGAGAGCCGAGCCCAAGCCCTTCGACAAGGCACTGACCTGGCTCTCGCTGGCCACCACGGCTGAGCTCACACCTCTTCTTCCTCTTCTTCTCTCTCTCCCTCGCCCCTGGCAACCCCCTTCCTGACTCCTCCTCCCCCTGACAGGGCTGGTGATGTCTGCCATCACTGTCATCATCCTGGTCCTCTACTTTGTGATCGAGACCTTTGTCGTGGACGGCCGGACGTGGCAGGCGGAGTGCACGCCCGTCTACGTGCAGTACTTTGTGAAGTTCTTCATCATCGGCGTCACCGTGTTGGTCGTGGCTGTCCCGGAAGGCCTGCCTCTTGCTGTCACCATCTCCTTAGCTTACTCTGTCAAGGTGATCCTAATACTTGCCCTTGACACCATTTACAGACCAGAAGCGGGTAGGCAGTGGAGACTGGAGAAGGTATGGGCACTCGGGGGGTGGGGAGAGGCCCGTCAGCACAGGGAGCCCCCAGGGCCTTCCCCACCCAGGTCTCCAGCACCGTGAGATAAGCCAAAAAGCAGGCAGGCAGTGGGTTGCACTGGGGGTGTGGTCCCTGCAGGACACAGGTGGGCGAGGACAGAGGGGCTGGGAAATCGAGGGCACCGGCAGAGGGCGCCGGGGAGGCAGGGGCCGCGGAAGAGGGCCTGGGATGCATGGAGGCCACGGGAGGAGGGCGGGCCAGATGGGAGGCAGCCTCAGGACCAAGGGGCGACCCAGAGGGGACCCTGGGGAGCTCCCTGGTTGAATGAGGTTCCTGACGTCTTCCAGCCTTGCCTTAAACCCAGTGCTGGCCGAGGTCCCCGGCGGGCTGTTAGTGCTACACGCAGAGCTGTTTGTGCTGACATCTCCGGCCCCCTCCCCGGATGAGCTCACAGCCCAAGACCCTCCCACCCCTGTCCGTGCCCTCTGCAGAAAATGATGAAAGACAACAACCTCGTACGCCACCTGGATGCCTGCGAGACCATGGGCAATGCCACGGCCATCTGCTCAGACAAGACGGGCACGCTTACCACCAACCGCATGACCGTGGTCCAGTCCTACCTAGGAGACACCCACTACAAAGAGGTTCCGGCCCCCAGCGCCCTGACGCCCAAGATTCTCGACCTCCTGGTCCATGCCATCTCCATCAACAGTGCCTACACCACCAAAATACTAGTGAGCCGGGGAGGGGGCGAGGGGGGCGGGGCTTATGTGGGACCAGGGGTGGGGCCGGGCCAGGCACGGCGTGCGTGGCTCACTGGGCTCCCTTGAGAACTTTTGACCAGAGCTACAGTGGTCTCTGGCCGCTCGTCGCCCTCCTCCCTGCCCCTGGCCGGACAGAGTGACTCTGGCTGCTGGGCGGGGCCTGCAGATTCCGGAAGACCCATCTGAGCCTGGTGGACGATGGGAAACCTGCCTCCCACACCCTAACGACCGTGGTGGCCACGGCGGGGCAGGAGCTGGGACCCCAGGGTCAGCCATGAAGGTGGTCTCAGGGCCCCGGTGCCATGCTGGCCCTCCTTGCCTTACAGCCTCCAGAGAAGGAAGGAGCCCTCCCACGCCAAGTGGGCAACAAGACAGAGTGCGCGCTGCTGGGCTTCGTCCTGGACCTGAAGCGGGACTTCCAGCCAGTGCGGGAGCAGGTCCCGGAAGACAAGCTGTACAAAGTGTACACCTTCAACTCAGTCCGCAAGTCCATGAGCACGGTCATCCGCAGGCCCGATGGCGGCTTCCGCCTCTTCAGCAAGGGTGCCTCGGAGATCCTGCTCAAAAAGTGAGTAGACGCAGGAGGGCACCGGACTGGGGCAGATGGGACGAGTTAAAGGGGATGGTCACAGTTTCTCTTTCCGCTGTTGTGATAGAAAAATGTCCCATGGAAAATGGACCATTTCAGTCACTTTCCGGTATACAGTTCAGTGGCATTGAATGCATTCTCCTTGCCATGCAACTGTCGCCGCCAGTCAGTTCCAAAACACTTCCATCACCCCAAAAAGAAACTCCAGGCCAGGCAGCAGTCACTTCCCATTCACTGGCCCCTGGCAGCCACTCATCTGCTTTCTGTCCCTGTGGACTGGCCTATTCTGGACATTTCATAGAAATGAGATCACATAGTATGTGGCCTTTTGTGTCTGACTTCTTTCTCTTAATGTAGCATTTTCAAGATTCACCCACATATCAGAACTTCCTTTCTCTTTAAGGCTGAGGAATATTCCATCAGATGGATAGACCACATTTTGTTTATTCATTCCTCTGCTGATGGACACAAGCTGTTCCTGCCTTTTTGGCTATTGTGAATGATGCTGCTAGGAACATGCGTGTATGACTTTGTGTATGCATGTATGTTTTCAATTCTCTTAGGTTAGGTCTACCCCTAAGAGTGGTGTTTCTGGGTCGGGTGTTAGCCATGTCTAACTTTTTGAGGAAACTCCAAATTGATTTTCACAGCAGCTGCACCACTGTTCATTCCTACCAGCAGTGTGCAAGTTTCCACCTTCTTCTCATCCTCACCAACACTTCTTTCTGGTAGGATGGTGGTGATGATAATGATGATAGCCACCGTTGTGGGTGGCAGGTGCGATCTCTCGGCGGCTTTGATCGGCATTTCCTGGTGACCAGTGGAGCTGAACATCTTTGCGTGTGCCTGGTGGCTATGTGTATGTCTTCTTTGGGGAAGTGTCCACTCAGATACTTAGCTTATTTTTGAGTTGGGTTGTTTGTCTTTTCGTTACTAAGCTGTGAGAATTATCTCAATACTTTGGACACTAGATCCTTATCTGATATATGATCTGTAAATATTTTCTCCCATTCTGCAAGTTGTCTGTTTACTCTCTTGATCGTATTTTTAGATGTACACTTGTGCTTAAATTGAGATGAAGTCTGACTGGTTCTTTTTGTTGTTGTTGCTTACGTGGGGTCTCTTTGGAAAGTGATGAAAATGTTCTGGATTTAGACACTGGTGCTGGTTGCACAACTCTGTGAATATGCTAAAACCCATTGAATTTTATTCTACTTCGAATGTGTGAATTGTGCAGTGTGTGAATTATATCTCAGTAAAGATGTTAAAGTGAATGGTAGACACAGCCTCGCCTCCGAGCAAACCTGCCCACCACCACCGCCCGCCTGGCTTCCATAATTCCCCTTGGCCTTGGCCTCTCTCTTTCGTCCAATATTGCGGCAGTCTCGTGTCCCCTCCGCCACCACCTGGCCCCTGGCTGGCCTTTGGGAGAGAGGCCTCCATTTCCTGCGAGTCCCAGCTTGCCCTGCTCCCTGCTCTCGGAAGACTAGACACGAAGTGCACCCCTGCCTGGCTGCCTCTCCCAGGATGTTCTGCCCCCAGGCTCTGTCCAGGCACAGCCTTCATGGCCCAGAGCCAGGGCTACCTCCTCCCTGAAGCCGTCTATGCTGGCTTGGAGGCTGTAGAATCCAGGTGTGGGCGGGGCCTCGCTTCCTCCAGAGCCCCTAGAGGAGGATGCTTCCTGCCTCTTCCAGCTTCTGGTGACAGCTGACATCCCTTGGCTTGTGGCCCTGCTGCTCCAGTCTCTGCCTCTGTCGTCCCATGGCCCTCGCGCCTGTGTCTGTGTCTCTCTGTGTCCTCTTCTCTTTCGATAAGGACACTGGTCATTGGCTGAGGTCCCATCCTAATCCAATGTGACCGGCGTTTCTCCTTGTTTCATCCCTGCTTCCACCTTGCTACCCCCCTGACATAGGTGCACGAACATCTTAAACAGTAATGGTGAACTCCGAGGCTTTCGCCCTCGGGACCGGGACGACATGGTGAAGAAGATCATCGAGCCGATGGCTTGCGATGGCCTCCGCACCATCTGCATTGCATACCGGGACTTCTCCACCAGCCAGGAGCCTGACTGGGACAACGAGAATGAGGTGGTGGGCGACCTCACCTGCATAGCTGTCGTGGGCATTGAGGACCCTGTGCGGCCTGAGGTAACCCCTCTCTTCTCTGTGAGCTGCTCTGGTAACCCTGCCCTCCGCCTGAGGCTGGCCTCCTTCACATGCGGCCTCTACAGTAGGGACTTCAGACACAGATATGCAGGGAGAGAACTGCCCCTTCTTCCTGCCTTCCCGGGGTTATAGGTAGAGCAAACCAGCCACAATCCAGAAGGGGTGGGTAAAGCATCAGTGGCGGAGCCTCAGGGCTCCAGGGGGCGTGGCCATCGCACCCCATCAGACCCTCCACTCACCCTGGCACCCACACGGAGGTTCTGTCCTGCCGGCTGGAAGGCCCCCCTCCTACTTGGCCTATGGGCCTGGCTCTGGCTGCACCCTCTGCCAGCTGAGAGAGGTGGCAATGAGACCCTCGCCATTGGGAGCCCACCCCTGCAGGACTGATGGACTGATAGGGTGTTGAAGCCCAAGGGACACAGATTCTGGGGACAGAGTGGGCTCTTCTCAGTTGAGGATTTGGCTGAGGCCACATGACGTTGAGGACGTCCTCATGGAGACACCTAGCAGAGATCCTGGCTGGAGAGGGATTCCGGAAGTATCTCTATATGGGTGATGTCACCGGGACAGGTGTGCAGCTGCAGCAGAGACCAGATGAGGAGGGTCACAAGGGCTGTGTGCAGAGCAAAGGAGAGCAGGGCAGGCTAGTGACGGCCTTGACACAGGGAGGTCCCGTTGTTGGTGTCTAAAGATAGCAGATCCTTGAAAGAAAGGAGGGTCGGAAAGACAGCAGGTCTCAGGGGAAGCACGAGGCATGGGGGTGCCTCTCCATCTCCCCAGGGCCTCTCCATGGCGCCCGCCTTGTGTCAGAAGCGGGGCGTGTTGATGTTGCCAATTAGCCAAAGAACTTGACTTGTAGAGACTGGGGGTAGGGGAGGAGTGATGAAGGTGCGACCCGGGAGGAGAAACTTCCGGGCTGTCCTTCAGGAGACAGGCATTCGTGCGTTGGATCACACCCCAAAGACACTCCACTCGACAATGCTTACTACATCTTAAACACTCAGCCACCGGTCACTGTTCCAAGGAGAACGCGGTCCCCAGTGCAGAGATGGGGCACCTTGGGCCTGGCCTGGGCAAGCATTCCAGCAAACAGGAGAAGCCCAGCAGAGGCAAGCTGAGCCTGGGAGAGGCAGAGGCAGAGGGTGCTGAGGAGGCACGGGCCACCCCTGGAGACACGGGTTCAGGCCTTTCCTCTCGCAAGCCTCTGTTGGAACGGGGAGAAACTACAGCGCAGCACAGGGGAGGGCTGTGCTCATACCACAACAGCCTTGTCCGAGGGGCTTGGGGAACAGGGAAGGCTCCTTTCTGGCTTGAGAGTGACTGAGAGAGAGTCCTGGGGGAAATCACAGCGACAGGGCCAGGCTGGGAAGGCCACACAGACCCCCACAGAGACCGGCCAACCTGGTGGCAGCCGAGGAGGGAACACAGGGGACCCGGTGCGTGGGCCTGGGTGAAATCTGCCGAGGTGCTCCGGCGATCCTTCCACCTCGGCCTTCCAAGGAGCTGGAACTACAGGCACATGCCACCATGCCCATCTAATTTTTTGATTTATTGTAGAGATAAGGTCTCGCCAAGTTGCCCAGGCTGGTCTCAAACCCCTGGGCTCAGGTGATCCTCTCGCCTTGGCCTCCCAAAGTGCTGGAATTACAGGTGTGAGCTACCACGTCCGGCTTGCGTGCCTTTTCAACCGATGACAGGTTTAAGGAGATCTGGCCCCACTGTTGACTGAGGGCCATCTGTGTTAAAAACTGAAACACACGCTCCACACCAAAGCATCACTCCATGTCCCCTGGTGACTAGCGAGAAGACGTCATCATGTGAACTTCACAGCTCTAAGAAAATGACTAATTCTTGAGAAAAACGGCATAGATTTTATACTTAAAAAGACAAATGAGGGGGCGCCCAGATGCCCACCCTGAGTCAGGGCCCCAGGGGAACAGGCCATAGTGCGCCCTGCTGGCCCACTGGTAATCCAGGCTCATCCTGGCTCAGCGGCTATGGGTACCAGTTTCCCAGCTGGGAAATGAAGTTGAAAGAACTGGGTGATGTCTATGGTCACCCTGGGGACGTTTGCAAACCGGAACTTGATGGTGTCCCTCAACAGCAGACAATTGTCCAGTGGCATCTCCCAGTCTTGCTCAAGCTGTCAGGGCCTAAGTCTGAGTCACTACTGGTGCCCGGGGCCTGGCGTACCCAGGGTCCAACATGGTCAAGGAGGCACTGGGGGAGGTGGGCTGAGGGCCTGAGGAAGGCACGGGGTGGGGGACAGTCCCACCTCTCTCTGTGCCTCCTCTGGGCCCAGCCCTCCTCAGGGCCCTGCCTCAGGACCACGGGGACTATGCCATCAGCTCTGTTGGCCCTCGGGCTGCCTGCAGCTCTGAATAGAGGGAAGCAGGACCACACAGAACGTGCCTTGGTCCTTCCAGGTCCCTGAAGCTATCCGAAAATGCCAGCGTGCTGGCATCACGGTCCGCATGGTGACTGGGGACAACATCAACACGGCCCGGGCCATCGCAGCCAAGTGTGGCATTATCCAGCCCGGGGAGGACTTCCTATGCCTGGAGGGGAAGGAGTTCAACCGGCGGATCCGCAACGAGAAAGGCGAGGTAGCGCCCGCTGTCTGCCGTCCAGACCTGGGTTCTGGTTGCTTCTTCCACCCCACCCCTCCCGCCCCATCCCTGCCCGCCTGCCTTAGCTCTGCAGCACCCATGTGCTTCCCCCCAGATAGAACAGGAGCGGCTGGACAAGGTGTGGCCCAAGCTGAGGGTGCTGGCCCGGTCATCTCCCACCGACAAGCACACTCTGGTCAAAGGTAAACCAGTTCGCTCGCCCCTTCCCCAGGTGGCTGGCGCCCAAAGCCGTGCTCCCAAATGGGTCCCCAGAGCCTGCCTGGGAAGCCCTGTCCTCGGAGCAAGTCCCCGGCCCTCCCTGGACCCCAGTTCCCTCAGGGCTCAGAGGGCTGAAGTGCCAGGGCTCAGCACCCCTTTCAGCAGAAGGCCCAGAAGCCTTTTGCCCAACTCAGCTGCTGTGGGTTAACGGGGTGGATGGCAAACACCCAGGCAATCAGCGCCCATAGAGGCTACCCTCACATCATAACACATGGGGAAACAGAGGCCCGGGAGCAGGAGACACATCCCAGTCATACAATCCCTCCCTTCTGCCAAGCCACACCACCCTGTGTCCTCTCCTACCCCCTGAACAAGTGAGCGAGGCAGGCCACACAGGGCCATGGTGACAGATGGCACCAGGCCTGCCCTGACCCATCCTGTCTTCCAGGGATTATCGACAGCACCACCGGCGAGCAGCGGCAGGTGGTGGCCGTGACCGGGGATGGCACCAACGATGGGCCGGCCCTCAAGAAGGCAGACGTGGGCTTTGCCATGGTAAGCCGCCCAGTGCCAACCCAGCTCACTTGGCAGACGGGCCCTGTGTCTGTCTCATAGACAATTACTTGGTACCAGAAAGTGGGAGCCAGTGTCAGGTGGGTTGCAGAGTGCCGGAAGGTTCTTTCTCTCATATCCTGGCCATTTGGACCTGCGCGGGCTCTGCCAGTTGGGAAACATGTGTGTGATTTGTTTGAAGGTATCTGAGGTGATGCCCGAGGTGACAGTGGGACCCAGCCATACCAGGGAGAGGAAGGAAGCGGGGGCGGGGCTTCATCAGTGGTGATGCCAGGCCATCATGGCCCACCCCCAGCCCACGCTGAGTGGGCTCCTGACCCTGTGATTAGCAGTGTCCCCGGATGGGCTTTTCCTCTGGGCTTCCCTCGCACTGCTCACAGGGAACTAGTTCCTCCCATAAGACCCTGGACCCCACTGAGTGGTGGCCTGACAGGCACTGCCCGCATGGCCGACCTTGGCCCCAGGGAGCTGGACTCAGCCACTGAAGGCAGCAACCTGGCTAGCCCATACTCAGTGCAGCCCCTGCAACCAGTCCAGTCCTTCCTGGGCCCCACCGTCCAGAGGGGAGGCCTGGCCCGAGCTCTGGGGTGCTGTGAGAACAAGCTGAGCTTCCTGGGCCAGGCCTGGGGCAGGGGACAGGGCTGAGGAGCTCTATATGGCTGCAGCTGGGAGTGTGGGGGCAGCCAGGTTGAGGGCCCTCCTGCAGACATTCCATGTGGGCCGGCAAGACGGGTTCCACACCCTGCCAAGGGCATCCCCATCCCAGACTTCCAGGGACTCCTGAGACTGCAAGCTTCTCTACAGTCCTAGGAATAGACTGTAGACTGGTTAGTGGCCACATGGCAGCAGCTGGGCCTTGTACGGAAGGCTGTGTTGATGGCCGTGTTGTCAGCACTCTGTGTTTGTGAGCAAAGTCCCCCTTACTGTGACGTGTGTCAACTTACTGTTTGTAGCACTGTTTTCGACCCGTCTGACAAACTGGCTGCTATTCCTCACAGCCAATCAAAGACGAGAGGCAAAAAACTGGGAGAAAAGTTTAATTTCTGCAACCAAGGGAGATGGGTTGGCATGACCAAAAACCCACTCAAAGCAACACAAACTCGTTTAAGTATTTATATCCACAATTAACAGCCCTTCACCAACCCCAAGCTTGAAGCCTACGTGCAATTTCAGCATGACTCAGAATTTTCTTACCACGAAAGTCTCCTGGTCATGCTGACATTTTCAGATAACATTCTGGAATTTACTACTTGTTCTTTTACAGTTTTCCAGAGGAAGGGACAGACAATTGCAACATTTGGAAGGAAGGGAAAGTCACAACATTGAAAATGATAGCCTGAAAGTCACAACATTGAAAATGATAGCTTTAAACTATTTTAAGACACAATGTAACAATCCCCTATTTCCAGAGCCCCGGACTGTAACAATCCCATGTCCAATACCGGCATACTCACCGATGGAGAGGAAGTGGGCAATGTCCACACCAGGCTTTCAGACACACTCCTGCCAGCCTTAGGCTGTTCTCCATGTTTCCTAATTATCAGGTGATCTGGTGTAACCGGCTGTTTCTTCTCCAGCACCAGCAATGGCTTACTAGATAAGATTGGCCTTCCAGACCAGTAGGACAAGGCTGGGTGAAGGGAGAAGGGGGGGTGGCCACACCCCAAGGGTAGTGTGGGGAAAGGAAAAATGTGCACTTTTAAACTCAAGTGGAACTGAACGCCACATGTTCTCACTCATAAGTGGGCTCTGAACATTGGTCACATGAGCACGAGGGTGGGATCAACAGTCACTGGGCACTGCTCAGGGAGGGACAGAAGGAGGACGGAGGACATGTGACAACAGAAAGGGTACCTGGTCCACTAGCAGGGGGAGGGCCAGTTAGAAGTCCAAACTTCACCTGCATGCAGCCTACCTATGTAGTTAATCTTCACTTGTAACCCATGACTCTATGATAAAATACAATTTTTAAAAATTCAACTACCTGGAAGGCTGAGGCAGAAGGATCACCAGAGCCCAGCAGGTCAGCGCTGGGGTGGCCGTGAGCCTGCCACTGCACTCCAGCCTGGGCGACAGAGTGAGACTCCAACTCAAAACAAAACACAAAAATTCAAGTGGCTTCTACATTCAGCCCAACTCAGCTACAAAAGAAAGTTTCTTAATACAAGTTTCTAAGTCTTTTCTAAATGACTGTCCTAATAGAACCAAAATGGCCTCTTTTCAGCCTGTAACAATACAATAACATGATGTTTAAAAAGGATTGCTGAAGCCGGGCTCAGTGGCTCAGCCTGTAATCCCGCGCCTTTGGGAGGCTGAGGTGA
>NW_007079990.1:172180-210159 GCF_000164805.1 Carlito syrichta | reverse complement strand
CTGCACTCCAGTCTGGGCAACAGAGTGAGACTCCAATTCAAAAAAAAAAAAAGGATTGCTGTTTTCCACTGGGGGTGGGGGTATTTGGAAGGGAAGGGCAGGAAGCCAGTCCAAGTAGGGCTGAATGGTCCAGGGAGTCTGAGGAAAGCACCCCATGGACACTCTGTGTGTGCCTGTCACCCCCCCCCCAGGGCATTGCAGGAACTGACGTGGCCAAGGAGGCCTCTGACATCATCCTGACTGATGACAACTTCACCAGCATCGTCAAGGCAGTCATGTGGGGCCGTAACGTCTATGACAGCATCTCCAAGTTCCTGCAGTTCCAGCTGACGGTCAACGTGGTGGCCGTGATCGTGGCCTTCACAGGCGCCTGTATTACTCAGGTGGGCACCGCGGGCTGCCATTCCGGGCAAGGTCTGCTTGTGGCTCTCCCTCCCATGATCCCTGGGGTCTGAAGGAGGCAGCTGGTGCCCGAGGGCAGTGGCTCAGGTTGAGGAGTGCAGGTGTCAGGGCCAGGGCATATGGAGGAGGTTTCTTCATTGCTGTGTCTTCCTTTTATTGAGAGCAAATTTATGTACCAAGAGGTCACCATTTTCGAGTACACAATTCAGTGGGGGGGGGAGGTGTCTTCTCAGTATATTTACAATGTTGTGGACCCATCACCTCCATGTAGTTCCAGAACATTCTCATCAGTCCCAAAGGAAACCCTGTCCCCATCAGCAGTCCCTTCCCATGGCTCCTCCCCCAGCCCCTGGCACCCACCAATGTGCTTCGTGTCTCTGTGAATTGACCTGTTCTGGACATGCCATACCAATGGAATCACACCCTGTGTGATCTTTTGTGTTTGAAAGATGTTTGCAGGGTT
Source organism: Carlito syrichta (assembly GCF_000164805.1). Lineage (NCBI taxonomy): Eukaryota > Metazoa > Chordata > Mammalia > Primates > Tarsiidae > Carlito > Carlito syrichta. The sequence continues at coordinate 209,294 of NW_007079990.1, read as the reverse complement.
CATGCACAATGTGGCATCGGTCAGGATTCACTTTTTGTGTGGCCGCAGAATGCTGCGGTATATGGGTGGGTCACATTAGTTCGTCCATTCAGCAGCTGGTGGATGTTGGGTCATTTCCACTTCTTGGCCATTGTGATTAGTGCCACTACGGACACCCGTGTACGAGCCTCCGTGTGGACATACGTATTCAGTTTTCCTGGGTCTAGACCTAGCATGGAACCTCTGGGTCACATGGGAACTCTTTCACAAGAATCCCATTCTTCCCCCTGGTGAGTATCCAGAATGTTTTGTCCCCCACGAGCAAAGGTCAAGTTTGTTGCGACAGGTAGTTAAATGACTTGCTGACCAACTTGGTCCTTTCAAAACTTTTAAAAATTGAGATAAAATTCACATAGCGTGAATGTTACCATAAGAACCATTTTCAGAGTATATAATGCAGCGGGTTTTAGTACACTCACAATGTCGTGCAACCGTCCCCATGAGCCATCACTCTCTACTCCCCCAACTCCTGGCAACCACTCACCTGCTTTCTTTCTCTATGGGTCTGTCGGTTCTGGAAGTTTCCTATGAATGGAACCATACAATACATGGCCTTGTGTGTCTGGCTTCTGTGAGGCTGATGTTTTTCCCAGCAACTCAGGAGAGGAGAAAGGAGGTCCAGTTCAGAGTCTCTGCCTCCTCCTGCCCCTTGAGTGTAGGGGACAAGGAGAGCAGCCCCAGTCTGTCATCCCAGAGGCAGAACCCATCGCTGGGCTGTTTTGTGGCCTGGAGTTTTTCCACTTCCTGCGAAGGGGTTGGCTCCCACCTTCTAGATCACTGGCACCAGGTGAGAGAAGGGAAGTGGGCACTGGAAAGCCCAGAAACAACCTCTGCTAGCTAAACACAACACAGGGATGGAGATGTCCATTCTTACGGGGGTGCGATTGGTGACCTCGAGCCCATGCCGAGTTTCTCCCCAGGAGCTGCTGGGTGTCCGGCCCCAGGCCCTTCCAGGTGGTGGCCCATGGAAGGGTGACTGCCTCCTCTCCGCAGGACTCTCCTCTCAAAGCTGTGCAGATGTTGTGGGTGAACTTGATCATGGACACGTTCGCCTCGCTGGCGCTGGCAACGGAGCCGCCCACCGAGTCGCTGCTGCTGCGGAAGCCGTACGGCCGAGACAAGCCACTTATCTCACGCACCATGATGAAGAACATTCTGGGCCACGCCGTGTACCAGCTCACCATCATCTTCACCCTGCTCTTTGTGGGTAGGTGGGCTCGGACCCTGCCTGCTGAACCTCTGTCTGTGTCCCCAGGCCCAGTCCAGGGTGGGACACAGCTGTTCTTGACTGGATGGTGAACAGGGGAAGGAGCAGACGAGTGTGGCGTGCTGCTCCCAGCCCGCCCACTCCACACCCTCGGCACTCACCGTGTTGCCCCCCAGACGCCAGGAGCCCCTCACTCCTTCTCAGCCTCTCTCCCCGCAAGGCCCCTGAGCATCTGAGAAATGGTTCATGTCTTGACATCTTGTCCACTGCTCTGTAGAGTAGGCAAAATGTCTCCTCCTCTGCCCAGACCCAGAGTGGCCACGGCAACCCTGGGAACAGAGCGGCACCAGTTACCCCATGACTATTTCTCCAGCGACTGTGACCGGGGTGCTGGATGCTGTGGGAGGAGGAGGACCAGGAGAGAAAGAGGCAGAGGAGGAAAGGGTCTGAGGAAAACCAGCGCTGAGAACATACCTTCCTGGCTGGGCACGGTGGCTCACACCTGTAATTCCAGCACTTTGGGAGGCCAAGGAGGGAGAATCGCTTGGGGCCAGGAGTTCAAGACCATTCTGAGCAACAAAGGAGACCTCATCTCTACAAAAAGTTAGCTGAACGTGCTAGTGCACATGTGTAGTACCAGCTACTGGGGAGGCTGGCGCAGGAGGATTGCTTGAGCTCAGAAGTCGAAGGCTGCAGTGAGCTATGATGGCGCCACTGCACTCCAGCCTGGGCAACAGAGCAAGACCTTGTCTCTAAAACAAAATATTACAATTAAAAATAAATAAATAAATAAAAATGGTTTCAAAGGAACACCCTTTATTCCTCGTTCATTCCTTCCCGTAGGGGTTGAGCGCCAGCCCTCTGGGCCCAGCCACTTGCCTGGCGGGTCTCAGGACTCTGGCTGAGCCACGGGTCCGATGGGCGTGGCTTTGGCTGTGAGCTCAGATTTGTTGCCCTCTGGGACGGAGACTCATCTCGAGAGCCACACAGTGTTGTCTTGCTCCTGAGGGGCATGGCCCCGGCCAGGCGCTTCTTGGGTGACAGGGGCAGGGACTGTTTCCTGTGCAGGGCATCTGCCCCTCATGCCCATCCCCACCTTCCAGGGGAGCTGCTCTTCGACATTGACAGCGGGAGGAACGCACCCCTGCACTCCCCGCCATCGGAGCACTATACCATCATCTTCAACACCTTCGTGATGATGCAGCTGTTCAACGAGATCAATGCGCGCAAGATCCACGGCGAGAGGAACGTCTTCGACGGCATCTTCAGCAACCCCATCTTCTGCACCATCGTCCTGGGCACCTTTGGGATTCAGGTAGGAATGGCGACTCCACGCCTGGCCTCTAGCCCCCTGCCAAAGGAAGGCCCCCTTAGAAAGCTAAGGTCTGGTCTCCCTGTCTCCACTCACGGAACCAGTGCTGTCCCTCCTGACTTTCCTATTACCCCATACCCCTCTGCATTTCAGAGCGGGCCTTCTCCATCTTGCAAACGTGGCTGGCTTTGCCCTGAGTTAGCCTGCTGGCTTCCAGAAGGGTCTGGTGTGCGTTCATCAGAACTAACTCTTCTCACAGATGCAGGAAGGAGCTCTCCCTGGCTCCCTCCAGGTCTGCCATTCCCATCTCCAGCACTTAATTCCTTGGTGTGAGGCTGCCATGACTTCAGAAGTTTCGGTTGGAGATGCTCTCTGGGCTCAGTGCCGACACGCTCAGCTCCGCCACAGTGCCATGGCCAGGCTGGTCAGCGCAGCTTCTGGGAGGGACTGAGCGCTCTAGATAGAGTGTGTTCATAGGAAATGTGAGGTGTAGTAAGGCCAGTGGATCAGGAGACGACTGTCCCAGTTTGTTACTCAGAGACCCCAAGAAAAGAGGATGCCACGCCATGGGGGCCACACCAATTAGGAGGTGGCGGGGGAGGTGATCTGGGGCAAAGCCTTTACTGTAGTTTCCTGGGGAAGAAATGGGTGAGGCAGAACAATCACTGTGGCTGCCTCTGGGGCACAGGGGTGCTCCCTGGAGGTCTGGTGCCTGGCCTGGGTGATGAGGGTGGGGTACAGTAGCCTGAAGTGTTAGAGCTTCATAGAGAAGGTGGTGAGTGTGGATTCTGGATCGGTTGGTTTGCGTCTGAAAAATTTGGCCCTGGGAATTGGAGGCAAGAGGCCAAGAAGGCAGGGTGACTCTGGCAGGTTCTGGGTCTCCCAGAGCAAGACGTGTCCAGCATTTGCATGCAGGGCAGTGTTAACACATCTGGTCTGCGGAATATGGAAACATGTTCAGCCCGGAGACTGAATCAGCAGGTTCCGGGCACCGAGAGGAGCTACACCTCATGGCACCTTGGCCTGGTGGGCGGCCAGTCTGTGAAGCCTCCGTCGGGTACTTGCTGGGGGAGAAAGATAGGGGAAGAGCCCCCCAAAAGGAGGGCCAGACCCTCTCCCAGGGAGGTGCCCTTCTGTCTGGGGGAATCAACAGCCCTTCTGACTCGGACCAGTGTGGCCGGGCCTTCTAGGGACTGGGCCGGCCTGGAGGACAGGACAACCTTGGGAGCTGCTGCTGGACCCATCTCTCTCCCCGTCCTTCCGCAGATTGTCATCGTCCAGTTCGGCGGCAAGCCCTTCAGCTGCTCCCCCCTGTCCACAGAACAGTGGCTCTGGTGCCTGTTTGTTGGTGTTGGGGAGCTGGTCTGGGGACAGGTGAGTGTCTGCCTGGTCAGCTTTCTCAGCCCCACCCCTTCTTCCAGTCTGCTCCCTGCTGACCACCTCTTCTCCTGAGCCTCAGAGCGTGTGCCCAGGAAAGTCTGTGATGCATCATGGCCCAGGAGCAAAGCCCCAAGTGACAGTGTCGTGACCATGACCAGAACGTTGCGGGGCCCGGGCAAGCCACCCACCACTCCCCTTTCCATGATAGTGCCAAAAATCACCCCTTCAGCTAGGGTGCTTTGGGAAATCCTCACATGTTGGAAATTAGCACCCTGCAAAATAATCTGTGGGGCAGAAAGAAGGTCATGAGAGAAACTGTGAAACCCTTTGACCTTGTGGAAAGTGGCAACAAGCCCTGTGGACTGCAGCCAAAGCCATGCCCGGGGGGAGTCTATAGGACCCAACAATTGCATCAGGAACAAACATCCTGGGTGGCTGGAGCCAGGCAGAGCACAGAGACCAGGGGTGCACAAGAGGCCTCTGAAAGTATTTCTCTGGATTTCTAGAATCCTGGCATAGGAAGCCAAGTCCAGGACCTACTTTTGTCTGTGTCTAAGTCTATGTGGGCTGTCATAACTAAATACCATAGGCTGGGAGGCTTAAACAACAGACATTTATTTTCTCACAATTCTAGAGGCTGGACATCCAAGATCAGGGAGCCAGCAGGGCCAGTTCCTGGAGCGGGTTCCTTCCTGGCTTGTAGACGGCCATCTCCTCACTGTGTCCTCACAAGGCAAAGAGGGGAGCAAGCTCTCTTCAGGACCCCACCTTGATTGCCTCATTTAACCTTGATCACTTCCTTGCCAAATACAGCCATGCTGAGGGTTAGGGCTTCAACACATGAAGGGGCAGGGAGGGGGGCATCATTCAGTCCCTAGCGTTCTTGCTTTTGTTTCTGAATCTACTGGCATCCCCCAAGCTGGCTGCAGGGGCCATGAAGCTGCTGCAAACGCAGCCCTCTTGCTGGCCCCCAGGGTCATGTCCGCAGGGACGGCCCACCCAGTTCCTCCATCTTGTTTTCAGAATTCTGCCGTTTCCCTCCACCACTGCACCTCCCTCACAGTGAGTCACACTCAGACCCTGCACTCCACGGAGTCCCTTCACTTCTCGCAACCTGGACTCTAACCACCGTCTGGGTGGTGTCAGCCCCGCTTCTTGACCTTCAAGTGCCCAGGCCACAGGCTCTCCCGGGCTTCCCCAGGAGCATGGCACCAGCCTGCAACTAAACTAAAACTAAAACATGTTTGAGTGAGCAAATCTAATAGAAGGGAACCTCTGTGAATAGGCCCCAAGACCTTCATGGGCACACGTGATGAAGACATTTGCTCAGATGCACAAGACAGATGGGACATCTTGTTCTAGAACTGTAGATGCCCAGTACCCCTTTCTGTGGCTTATCCTGCATCCTTCTAGACTGTCCCCCCCACCTCCCAGTGGCCTGCGACACACAAAGCCATGCCCTCTCTTCACCCGCCAGGCTCCTCCTTCTCTCGCCAGTTCCAGCTGTCACCCTTCTTGTCACCTCTCCCTAGCTCCCAATGCACGGGCCCTTCTTAGGCCATCTTCTCCCAGGAGATGCCCTCTCCAGGGGAGACCAGGGTAGCTTCCAGGTGTCCCCTCCCTGTGAAGGCATTAAGACACCATGCATGGAGTGCTATCAACCAGGGAAGCTCACCCACGCCTTGGTGTCCAGGGCTTTTCTGAGGGGTGGGTCACAGGCAGGCTGCGCTTACGTGGCTGGCCTGAATTTCCAGCCCTCCAGAGGTCCTTCTGATACCCCGGGACCTGGGATGTCATAAATCACACTGTTAGTGTCCCAAGGACCCTGGGAAACAACACCCCCCTCAAGCAGGATATTCTAAGGTCTTAGCGATCCCCTCCAGACCTGTGGAGACCACTCAGCCCTCAGGCAGTGCTTCTTAGCACCCCACACCTCCCCAAACACTATGGCCAGAGCTCTCCAGGGGCAGCTCTCACTCTGCACTCTTTGCTTAAACATGAAAACAACACTCTTCAGAGGAAGGAGGTTGGCGTCTCCCTCCGGAGAGCAGAACTTGGTGCCAGGCAGAGGGAGCCAGGAAGCGTGTCCCCCCAGTCTGCCCGCAGGGACAAGGAGTTGAGGAAACAGCAGTGTATGATGCCTGGGGGTGGGCACGGACCAGTGAGAAGAACCTGGGGTGTCTGGGTCCTTCCTCACCCGCAAGCCTGCTCTCACAGCCACCTCTGCTTGCTGTCTCTCGGCTGCGGTACCCCCAGGTCATCGCCACCATCCCCACCAGCCAGCTCAAGTGCCTGAAGGAAGCAGGGCATGGGCCTGGGAAGGATGAGATGACGGATGAGGAGCTGGCCGAGGGAGAGGAGGAGATCGACCACGCAGAGCGGGAGCTTCGCCGGGGCCAGATCCTCTGGTTCCGGGGCCTCAACCGGATCCAGACGCAGGTAAGCCGCTGCTCCACTCGGCTCCTCTGGCCCTTCCGCCTCGAGAGGGTGGAAAGCAAACACACCAGTCCGGGCAGAGCAGGCCATGGGAGGCCTTCACCAGCAGGAAGCCCTGTGGTCTTCTGCCAAGATCACACGAGCAGTCGCCAGTGTCCGCTTTGCCGTGCCCAGGCGTGCCTGCCAGTGGCTGTGGCACTGAGATCGCCTCTCCCCAACACCTCCCTCAGAGCCCAGAAGCCCCCTGGAGTGGGTGCCGGGCCAGCTATAGGTGTGTGCTGGCGACTAGTGGCCATCTCTCAGGGGCACCGACCGGTGTTGTCCCCATAACTGCTGGGCCTCGCTCTACTTGGCGGGAACTGCCCCAGGTCTGAGGCAAGTGACATCCTTGGGAAGAGATGCCCATTTCAAGTAGCCTGTGGCAAGCTCACTGTTCACAGAATTACATGTAAATGTCACGGAAAGGCTTCATTTGGGAAGTGGACTCTGGTCACTGAGTTGGTACTTTCTGTTCATCCAAATCTCCAAACATCAGGGCTAGTCAAGGCCGAGGCCATCAGCTACAGTTCTTATGAAGTCAGAGCTCGCCCTGCTCTCTGCCCTCATCTCTTCCCGGCCAACCCTCTTGCTAGAATGTTCCAGACTCACTGTCTATCCTTATCCCTCCCTGGAATTCTCTTGCAACCCCTCTATGGCCTGACCTCTGCATACCACTCCCCAGAAGTGATTCTCACCAAGGTCTACAAAGCCCCCTTCCAGCCCCGGGGCCTAGGCAGTCCCTGCATCGCTCCTGCCTGCCTGGCAGCACTGCCCAGATGCCACTTCCTGACCACCCTTCCTGGAGACTTGCCATCCCTTCTGTGTCTGTCACGCCTGTCCTCGCCTGGTGCCCCCACTTCCTGCTCAGCCCTGGTTCTGTCATGCTGTGGCTTTTGCATGCTGAAAACCCCAGTTGGGAGGAAGGGACAGCCCATGGGGGACTCACCTGCAGCCCAGCCCCTCTTCTGCTGCAGCCCCTCCCACAGCTTCTCCTTCACAGCCCACCCCTCCCCTGGAAGCCTCCAGATGGCCACTTGGTACGGCACTCCTCACACACTCCTCTCCCTGCAAGGCTTGTCCCTCCTTAGGGGACACCCATCACTCCTTGCCCTGCCATTCTCTGTCAAGGAACCCTAGTCCCCATGCCCCTAACATGGTACCAATTGCTTCTCTTCCCTGGGGTCCTGCCAGAGTAAAGGGCACCACCCTGCTCCTGGCTGTGCAGCCCAGGCCCACCTAAGCCACCAGGGCCAGTGAAGGCAGAGTCCCCTGGCTGATCCCCGCAGGAGGCTGTTGAGGCAGCTTCCTGGGACAGGACCTGAGGCCACACCCCTCCATGGTGTCTGTCACACTTCACCAAGGGTTTACCCAAAGAATCATCCATGCCACTTGCCCACAGCTGTCCTTATGCATTGGACTTGTGTTTCCACCAGTGGTCTCAACATGTCCAGCCTGGGATACCCGCACCCTGCCCCAGGCCCTGGCCTACCTGCTTGCCTTGGCTCAGCTTGGTCTCTCCAGTGCTAGCCTCTGCACAGGGACCTGCATACCCTCTCCATTGCCCTGACCATGGCCTTCAAGCCCCTGCCTCTTGGTCCCATACGCCCTGCACTCCTGCACCCCTGGCTGGTTTTCCAAACCTGCCCTCTGCCTGCCCGTGTGACTGTGTCTCTGCAGCTCCCACTGCATCCCCTCGGGGCCCCTCCTCATGCTGCAAAAGCCCACTCAGAGGCCACCATGGGCAATCTGTGCTCCCAGCCCAGGCCACTGAAGTCTGGGTATATTGGATGCCCTGGGGAACTTTCCAGACCTGGAGCATCCCTGAGCCCTCCTCAAAGGCCAGAATCCTACAGCGCTGAGTGAGGTGGCATCAAAGAAGCTCCCCGGGGACCCGAGGGGCTACTTCCGCTGAGGACCAGGGGGCTGGGCTGGCGTCCCAGCACCTAATGCAGCGTGGCCAGGGCAGGGGGTCTTAGGCCTGGATTCTGAGCAATGTTACCTTGGCCCCGGCCCAGCTGGACCCAGAGAGCCTCAGAGAAGAAAGGGTCTGCGTCTCCTCCCCCAAGTGCCTGGGACAGACCAGGGGCATGGCACAGGTAGTTTCTGCTTGCTCCCTGCAACAAACACTTCTGTGCTAAACTAAAAGCACATGAAATGTCAGAAGCAGGCCCTGTGTGTCAGTGCCTGACTCAACTGTGCCTTCTGTGCGACTGTGCCTATGAGCCCCCAGCTTCCCCCAAGACGGGCTCTTGTCTGCTCTCCTCCTGTTCTGCTGCAGAGCCAAGAGCTGCCCGAGCCAGCAGGGAAGGTGGGTGGCACCGTGGGACCTTGCTACTTGGCGGCCCACTACCCTTCTGTCCCTGCAGCCTAAGACGGTGCTGGTTTTCCTAGCAGCTGAAATAGCAGCCCCGCCCCATCTGAGCTGTCAGTGGTACCCTGGCCACGTGTGTGTCTCGTGTCTTCTGTGTGCCTGTGGGCTCTCGGGCCCACCCTCCAGCCTGGCGAGTAGAAGTGGGTCCCATCAGTTGCAGTCTTAGAGTTCCGGGCTGTTCCAGTTGCCAGTGCTCACATAGACATGGGCTGGTCAGCTGCTTTACCCATGAGGAGAAGGGGCTTGTCCAGTGTCACACAGGGAGAGTGAGGTTGGCCAGGACCTTGTCTCCTATGCCTGGCCCCAGGGCACACTCCTTTCCCCTCGACCCCCGTGGCCTGTCATTTTGATTTGTCACATGGAATTCACCATGCTTCTCAACTGTTTAACTAGCGCCTGGGAGAGGCCATGAGCCTGTATGAATGCCCCAGGCCCAGAAAACCTTTTCGAGACAGCCGGCCCCAGATTGCTAGGTTCTGTGAACCACAAAGCTGCTCCCTGGCTTTTGGAGGCCAGCACACAGCTCCGCGTGGCTAAGTGGAGGCATTTTGCGACCATCACTCCGTAGTAACATACCAACACACCAGACAGGCGGGGCGTCATCCCAGAATAAAAGAGTCCTTCCAACCCAGAACATATAGCTTTTTGAAGTGCTCATGACTCGGTCTGTCTTTTTTGCATTCTATCAAAAATCAAAGGGAAGTTCATCAGTGACTAGGCCTCGCTGCTGGCCCAGCGGTGGGGCTCCCGGGCATGGGGTGATGGCGATTGTGGTATTTTCACTGATGTGGCCATCCCTTTGGGACACGGTCTGTTCCAGGAGAGGCCAGCACAAATCCAAGGCAGGAAAGGCAACTTCCCATCCCTTATCACTTTTGCTGCCCTAAGAGTTCTCTCTTGAGAGAGACCTCTTTCGAGAGTCATAGAAATCTAGAGAGGAGACACCCCCCCCAAGATACCACGACTCTAACACATTAACCGTCCTCCCTCCATGCACTGATACACGCGGTGCAACGTGGTGCCAACCCATCGTGTGTGCCCGGTATGCATACCTCACGGCTGCAGTCGGTGGCCTCAAGTTTCCCCTTCTCACAAGCGAGCGAGCAGAGTATGCTGGGCACCAGGGGGCTGGCAGGTCGAGAAGGAGGAGTCTTTCTGAAATGTGTCCAAGGGCTGAAATGGTGCACATCCTCATTTTGGTGGGTGCGGGGGGGAGTCTGAACATTCAAGCTGCCTTCTTCCGAGAAGCCCTGGCTCACGTCAGATGCCAGGCCGAACCTGGTGGCCACCACATAGCCACTGCAGGCCTTGGAGTGGGGCGAGGGCACCTTTTCTTGTCCTGGAGCACATAGCTTTGGGCTCCAGAAATGCATACTGGCTTTGCTGTTCACACCGTCCGGTGACCTGTAGGTATCTCCAGCGGGATGGCCAGAAGTCCCGTGCCAGCCAAGGGCAGGATCAGGAACACCAGAGACACTGGGTGGGCCTTGGTTTCCGCAGACCCAGTTTCCTTTCAACTTCGAGGAAGCTGAGAGTGGAGACAAAGCAGAAACCATCTTTGTTCCCAGTCCTTCTAGCCTCTCTGCCCTGCCTCTCCTCTACGCCTGTGGGTCTGTGGGAAAGCCCCCTCCTCTGCCTTCTAAGCCCGTTCCTCTGCCGAGGTTTCAAGGGGGTGTCCCCCACACAGTTACTTGGATGATTCCCAACAAGCCAGGGCAGGGTCCCTGTCCCCCACACCCCCGGGGGGCCGTGTTTCTAATGGGAGCATGTCATATCCCTCAGGTGTGTTGGGGCGTCAAAAAAGGTTGAAAGCTACGAAGTAGGATAACAAAGTATTGCCAGACACAGGTACTTCCTGACGAGTGGCTTGCCATGAGCATATCGTGAATGCAAATGACTCTGAAGTGTTTGCGTTGTGCCCCTGACTCGTGAACCCCTTCCCTCCCAATCCCGTGACCTCGAATCATTTGCTCAGCAAACCCTCTCCTGGTGGATGGCACGAGGCCGGCCTCGGTCAGGGCCCTGGCAAAAGCATCGCCAGCTCCCAGCCAGCAGGGCTGACCCGATGGGCTTTGCTGTCACGATATGTGCCCAGTGTGGCCCCTGTCCTCACCCAGCCCTGCCCCCCTGCAGTCCCCCGGACAACAGTGCAAGCCAAACTTTATCTCATTTTCTCTCCCACAGATGGAGGTAGTGAGTACCTTCAAGAGAAGCGGTTCATTTCAGGGTGCCGTGCGCCGGCGGTCTTCGGTCCTCAGCCAGCTCCATGACGTAACCAATCTTTCTACCCCTACTCACGTAATTCTCTCTGCTGCCAATCCCGCCAGTGCTGCTGGGAGTGAGTCTTGACTTCCCTTTTCTCTCATAAATGGCATCTCTGGGGAAGAAAAGGCCTCCCCAACTCTGCCTTCTCTCTTTTCCAGTCTTGCATTTCCGCTCACCGTGGCTTTTCCGTTCTTTCTTTACTGCCCTGTCCAGTCCTTCCCGCCCAGACGGTGTGTCTCTCCAAAGCCATATTCTCTTATGAAATGTATTCAACCCACGGCACTTCCGGGCCTTTCGTCCTTTGCTTGTTTGGTTTTTTGGTTTGTGTTCAGTGCTCCTCTGCCATTGGTTTTCTTTTCTTGAACTTGTCTGCCTTTGCCGGTGGTTCTTCATGAACTTGGGCCGCTTCTGGTGGTGTCTGGTGTCGGGCTGGGGCCTTGCTCGGTGTTCTGTGGTGCCGCGTGAGGGGGACACGTGGGCTCAGGGCCGTCCCTGGGCAGGAGGGGAGGTCAGTGCCTTTCTGGCATCATTTGCAGCAGAAGAATCCAGCCCGCCTCCTCCGGGACTCAAGTGGCAGCTTCCAGCATTTTCTTTGAGGTGGTTTCCAAAGGATGCCACCATCACCTGTCCTCAGGTGGACTCAGTGGTGGCCGATCACTCCTGCGCGGGTGGTGCCGTAGGCCCTCGCCCCGAGCCACCACCAGCTGTTAGAGGTGTCCCAAGGACTAGAACTCGGGGGCCAGACGTGTGGGGAGTACAATGTTTCCTTTTGTCCCTGAAGCGCCTTTGCTCTTTCCAAACAGGCCTGAGGATTGGAAGGTCTTAACCCGATCCGGTCTGCACTCTCTCTCCTTCCTCTGAGAAGCTGGGAGAAATCGATTCCCTTTGATACATTTCAATGAAAAATCCCCACCATGTTGGTCACGTTTTAAAGAGGGCCAGCCTAAGGAGGTCAAAATTTCCATGACTGTCCACATCTTTTCAAAAACAAAGGAAAGGCCACTACCCCACTGAAGCCGCCAAGGCTCCCCCAGGGGAAGAGGATGCAAGGACCGCACGGCCCTCTCCCACCGCCCAGGGCTGCCTGCTTTCTGTAACAGATGCCAGAGATTTAAAAAGCCAAACAGTAACCCTTCGAGTGTGAGCCCAGAGCCCTCGCGGGGATGGTTACACGCTACCTCTTTCCTTTCCTTCCAGTGAGCCCGCAGCTCCCCCCTCTGCGAACACGCCACGCCACTCCCCTGTGTGGGAGTCCTTAACTGCGCCTGCCTTTTTCCCATCACAGACTCTTCCAGCTTGATTGCTTTGCTTTGCTTTTCTTTTCCTTTTTGTTTTCTTTTGTTTGTTTGGTTTTGGTTTTTTTTTTAGGAACTGGTGAGAGGTACCAGTAAGGGGCACCCCTCCTCTTGTTTGAGCTGTCATTTCGGGCCACTCTGCCCTTTAAGGAAAGGATGAGGGCTGCCCCATCCCTGCTGGGCGACCCACATGGGCATGCACGTACACATGTACACACACACACACACACACACACGCAGAGAGACACCTTCTCCAAGCTACAGCTGCACACATCTGCAGCTTGGATACACGCCCACCCCCCCGAGCCACCCCCCTGGGGCACAAACATTGACCAGCACTGCCCGGGGCCCAAAGGAGCCTCACCACCCAGAGAGAGACGATGCACGGTCCCCGGGCACATCCAGGCCAGGACTCCTGCGGGCACAGCGCCTTCCATCCTGGGAGCCGAGGGGCAAGAGTGTCACGACTGTGCCCCCGGGGGTGCACACAGACCCACCCTGTCCCTCCCTCCCCTTTGGCTTCCTCCATATGTTCTTTGCCATCTCTCTCTGTGCTTCCTGTATGTCTGTCTGTCCATCTGCCCTTCTGTTGAGTTCAGGGAAAGGCAGCCACACGGCCCTCAAGCCTTGTCCCGCCCCAGGGCCAGCCTGGCCTCTTCAGCCTCTCCTCGCCTGCCTCTGCTGGCCCCGGAGGCCCGCTGTCTCTTCTCTCTCTGGCGTCCTCCCACTTCCTCCCTGGGGGCGGCCTCTCTCTCCTGTCTTCCTCAGCCCCTAGCACTTCCTTCCTTCCTTCCATGCGCGGCCATCTGTCCCCCTCCTCCCCATCTCTGGAGCCCGGCAGTGCCCGGTAAGTACAGTGGGAGAGACGCCACCCTCCCGCTGTTCATGAACCATCCCCAAGCAGCAGCTGACCAAAAGGAGGAAGGCGGGTGGCAGGTCCTTCCGGAGGGTGCTGGCGTGAAGTCACAGGAGCTCTGCTGTCCTGACCAACGAAGGCCTAAAAGGCTAAAAGGCTCACCTCAGTGGGACAGCGGTACCCCAGAAAGGACTCCACTGTGGAGGAAGATGCTGGCTGGGGGACCTGGCAACGCCGTGGGGAACACGCCTGCTTCCAGAAGCCGCCAACCCAAACCACCTCCTGCAGCAGATTGGTTTAGAACTCAGAACCCAACCCCCACTCCAAGCTTCAAGGACCCCAAGAAATCGCCGAACCCAGCACCCTCATCATATAAATTAGGGGAAGGCGGATGCCCCCAGGGCCAGCCCCACCCTCTCGTCGGAACTTTCTGGTGGACGGGAGCTTCTCTGAAGGAAGGCAGGGTGAAGGCCACAGCGGAGCTCCCCTAGACAAGAGATGTGGTGCTCACAGGCCGCCCCAACTAGGCCCAGAGGGACCTTAAGTCACCAGGTCTCCTAAGGAAAACCCACGCCTTTGTTCATGAGGAATATTCTAGCCTCTCTCCTCTCCAAGCCAGTCTGCCTTTCAGCCCACCAGGAGTTGGGGGCCTCTCAGGGCTCCATGCCTGCAGTTTTAGGGGCACTGGAGTGACCTCCTGTTCAAAGTCATTCCCACTAAGGGCCTCAGGCTCTTCAGGGAGAAGGGCCAAGGGTCGACAGGGATCCCCACTGGCTGCTGCCCTCAGGGCGGGAAGTAGCCAGAGGGTGACCAGGAGGCTGTAGAGATGCGGGGAAATTCCGTTCGCCCCCGTCTGAGCCCACCCTCTCCCTAGCCTTCCACGCTGCACGTGCACACATGCCTGCGCTGCTTCTGGACTCGGGGGGTCCCAGCATTGACCCCCTCCCTCCTCTGCCAGAACCATTAAACTGTACTGACCATGACCTCCTTGCTCCCAGCTCCAGGATGGCCTCCACCGCCCAAGACGGCCTCCACGCTCAGAGCCGTTTCTCCTCTCTTGCCCCCCCGATGGCTGCCCCCATCATAGCCATTTGTTGACGATCCTTCCGGCCCCAACCACAGACTCACAAGCTGAGGTTACAGAAAGCCCAGCATCACTCTTCTTGTTGAATATCAGTGTCTAGGTGTGTCCAGAGATGGGACAGTCCAGTCGCTCGGGCTTACTATGAGCAGCAAGCCCAGGGCACTGCCGTCACCTCCAGGTGGGGAAAGGAGGGTGCACAATCGTTGCGAGAGCCCATGGAAGCCTCTTCAGAGTCCTTTTGTGTCTGTTTCCCATTGGGACACACAGACACACCCCAGCACCTCCCCAGCCACGCATCCAAACTCTGTCCTTCTTTCAGTGACACTGGGTCTGTGTCAAATGTTGACTGTGGCAGTAGTTCATGAGATGGTTCCTTACCCAGCACGGCAAAGGGGGGGAGGGGGGATGTTGTGAGTTTGGACCAATATGGCCACGGAGGGTCCCCTGGAGCTATTTGGTTCTGATTAACCATGCTGGAAACAGATCAGAGCGGTTGCTTTACTTGAACTGGCGTTTGCAACATGAAAACCTTTCCAGAACCCAGGGAGATAAGTTCACCACACACTCACAGCCCTGTAGTAGGAGGAACTTGGCAAAGCAAAAGCAGCATTGATTTCTGGAGTTTGCTCCATTCTTAGGAAGTTCATTTGCTTCAAGCCAAATCTCCCTACTTCGGCTTCTGGGAATAGCGTATTGACATTTTTCCTCAGATGCTTGACAGTATGCATGCTGCTTTTACACTAGAAACAGGTTCAGCCCTCCGCTGAACCCTGCCCTGCCCCAAGACGTCCTGGAGCCCTGGGTCCTACCATGGCGGATGGCCCTCCAAGCGATTCCTAAAGCACACACCCGAACACAGCCTAGAGCACACCCCAGAGCCCTGGGTCTGAGCCCCACCCAGCAGGCACTTCAAGTGCTGACTCCAAGGCCGGGAGCCAGGGCCGGAGAGTGCAAGGTACTTCTTCAAGGCCCTGCAGCTAGACTCTGCCAGCGGGAGAGACAAGGGCTCAGGTGGGGCTTCCTCACACGTCCCCTTTAGTCTGAGCACCTGAAAGGCCTGGGACTCACGGTGCCCAGGTCAGTTCAGCTCAGTCGTCGATGTCAGCATGAGTCCAGGCTCACACGGTCCTGGGCACAGGAGTGTGCATACAAGGCGGGAAGCGATTTTCACGAAACTTGCTAGCTGTCAGCAGTTTCGGCTTGGCAACACACACACAGCCGTGTCTTACTCGATCCCTCCCCTTGATCTTCCCACACACAGGCTTTCTGAACTTGGCTTCTCCTTGCCCCAGGTGATGGATGGATCAAATCGCCATAGGCTCTTGATGACACCTTGCTGTGTCACGTCCGAGTTGTGCTTCACCCTCATGCCTACAGGGGGCGTAAGCGCAGATGCCAGGGGAACTGACAGGCCCTGGCCTCCCAAGGAAGGTTCTGGACTAGCGGACAGGCGGGGAAGGCCAGAAGAATCGAAGTTCCGTGAGACTTAGCGGTTGAGACTGAGCAGCGGGCTGGAGCCCCCGGGACTGCTGGCCCCCCAGGGTGGTGG
This sequence comes from Carlito syrichta, assembly GCF_000164805.1. Lineage (NCBI taxonomy): Eukaryota > Metazoa > Chordata > Mammalia > Primates > Tarsiidae > Carlito > Carlito syrichta. Next base: position 193,461 of record NW_007079990.1, on the reverse strand, counting down.
CCTACGGAGGGAGAAAGAGGAGCCAGGGAGGCGCCAGGCCCAGCTTCTGCTGTTACTCTTGTCATCGTGGCTCGGGAGTCTCTGCTTTGATTCTTTCTTCTTTTCCTTCCCTCTTCTCCCGTTCGTCTCGGCCGGGTGGGTGGGTGTCCCAGGCCTTCGCTTGTCTCCCTGCTTCTGCATTCCTTGTCCACCCCACCCCGCCCCGCCCTGCACTGCCACCTTGAGCGGGCACCCTCCACCCAGCCAGCAGTAGCCTCGCACGCGCCAGTCTCACACCGCATCCCTCCCGCTTTGGCTCAGCGTGGCCAGGGCTGGGCCTTGTCGGTCTGCAGTGTCACCCGCCCCGCGTAAGGCTCCGAGCTGTCCAGCGTGCAGATCAGAGCCCGGGCTGAGCCCGTGGCGCCAAGTGCGTCTTCTCTGGGCAGCCAACACCGAACAGAGGAGGGAGCAAGTGCGGGCAGCCCAAGGCTCAGGGGAAAGAAAGCAGACGAGCGGCGGCCTGGACAGGACAGCCTCTGAGGATGAGTGCTCAGGCTGAGTCAGGGCAAGGAGGAAGGCCAGCCACGGGCCATTCTTCGGGAGAGCAGACTGGGAAGAGGAAGGACAGGCGTCATGTCCAGGGACTTGAGGGTCTCCCAAGCAGCTCCAGCTAGCCGGCGAGCAGAGACGGGGTGGAGAGCCGTGGGGAGGGCTGGAGCCATCACAGGAGACAGGCACCAGGTCGCGTGGGCCCTGACATTCCGCCCCATCCACTGAGCCAGCCAGACAAGCCCCTGTCCCCAGGGGCTTACGATCCAGTGGAAGGCACCTAAGGAGAGAACACTAGAACATGTGGGACACTTGAAGGGAGAAAATAAAGCAGAAGCACATGCAGGGGTGCTGGGAGAGCCGGGGGAGGGCGGGCTCACTGAAGAAGAGTCTTCTCAGCAGAGGGAACAGTTAGTGCAAAGGCCCTGGGGTGGGAATGTGCTAGGGCTGGAGGAGGTAAAGGGACACGCTAGTGGAGGGCTTGCACACTGGAGGCCATGACACCCTTTGGTTCCTATTTATTTGAAAGGACTGCTTGGGCTGCCCTACTAAGAAGAGGCGATAAGGGCAGGGTCGGCAGCAGGAGGCCTAAGGAGGAGGCCCTGCATGGAGGGCTGGGGGTGAAGTGGCAGGTTCCAGGTGGCATTGAAGGGGAGCGGGGCTGGCCAGGGCTGGGGCTTGGGGGTTGAAGCCTGTCAGGCTTAGACACAGCTTAGCCATCAGCTCTGAAGCTGGAGATGGAGACTCGTTGGCTGATAGACAGACTGGAGGGCCACAGGCCCTGGGGAGCACCTAGACCGGGGAGAGGGGCCCTCGGGCACTAGAGGACAAGGAAGAGGAGGGGCCCACCAAGTGGCTAGGGAGGAGCCACGTGAACCTGGTGGGGACAGCTGGGCATGGGAGGAAATGAAATATCCTCAACCCTCTCAGGGCATCAGATGCGCCAGGGAGCAGAGAAGTGTGGCAGAGGGGGGATGACAGGAGGGTCCAGGAGATAGGGGACATACCTCACTCGGAAGAGGTAGGAAGCCATTGGAGAGTCCCCGGGCTAACTGGCTCCTCCTCAGTCTTCCCAGATGCCTGGGCTGTGATTCTAGGGCACCTCTTTCCTGGAGCGGGCTTGTGTCTCGTTTCTTTCTAAGTTATCCTCCAATGAAGTGGGCTTTTGAGGGATGTGGGTAGGTGAATTTCCACACACAGTCAGGACCCAGTCCAGTTCCCTCACTACTAGGGCTTTTGGGGCCAGGTGGGGCACTCGTTGTCACGGCCTGACTCGGCGACCAGAGAGATCTTGGAACGTCCACCCGGAGAAAGGGATGGTGCAGGGACCGCAGAGACCCAAAGTGGAGGGACAGGGCAGACAAGGTCTCTGCCTGCAGGGGATGGCTCCCCAGAGGCCTCGAGGAGCCCTGGCAGCACGCAGCACAGTAGTGGAAGTGGGGAGGGGATCCGGGGAGGACACGTTTCAGAGTTAGGGCAGGGCCCACAGGACACATTGATGTCTGCACAAGGGGTGAGGGGACCACATGATTCGGCCAGAGCCCTGTCCTGGGATAGGAAGACAGGCAGAGGTAGGGTCGGGCCAGGGCAGTAAGAAGAGTTATCCTCAGGTCTCCTGCAATTTGGAGGTCCCTAGGCATCTGCAGGGAAGTCCCCAAGAGGCAGCTGGTGCCCAAGTGTGGTAGTCGAGGAGAAGGGCGTGGTCTGATGGTCTGTAGACAGCGTGGCAGCTTTGGCAGTCCCCTTGGGAGAGTAGAGGTGGGAGGCTGGCCCAGGCTGGGAGCAGTGCAGGCGCCTGAAAAGGAGAGACCAGGGCGAGCCCGGTGCTCAGGCAGGCGCTGGCTCCGCTCAGCCAGGCCATGGGGATGCTCTTGAGAACGGAGTCGGAGCTCGGTCCTCCGCACTGAACCTCTCTCAGACACATTTGCTGCTTTCCACGCAGCCAGGAATTGACTTTACCCCAGGAATTGACTTTACCCTTCCATGTTGGGCTGAAAACACTCCACGATAAGACGACCCCAAAACATTCCTTATGGCCCAGGACCAGAAAGCGAGGAAATTAGAACCTGGAGAGAAGCTGACTCGCCGTCAGCTGTAGAGACCCTGATGGTGCCAGCCGGGCCTAGCAACCCCAACGGCGGGATGTCGCAGGGGCGGCCCTGCCACGCCCTGCACCGGGCTCTGGCGGTGAGCAGCAAACAGCTGTAGTGGCAGAAGAGCCTGGAAGGAGGGTTGGCCCAGCCCAGTTGCCCTTTGTGGACGCAGCCAAAGTCACATGGGGCCTTGCCTCCTGGCAGTCCCTGCACACATGTGTCTCTTTTGTGACTTGGCGGGCACAGCCACCGGCTGGAGTAGGGGGTGTTGCAGCTGGAGTAGTGATGCCCCAGCCACATCTGCGCTAGCTACGAAAAGCGAATTCTGTTTCTTCTCATTAAAAATGTCGAATGAGCCTCCACTGCCGTGTTACCCTATTTGAGATTGTAGTCCAGGCAGGAAGGCCCGAGTGAGCGTAGCAAACCATCCGCAATCCAGCACAGGCAGCCCCCAAGGCCAGAAAGTTCTACTGGATTTCGCATCGGCTGCTAGGAAACACAATTCTGTGGAAAGACTCTGAGACCTGCCCCATTTAAACTGACCTGAGCACTGTGCTTGGATTGGCTGAGTCACTCGCCCCAGGGTCTAGACAGCCAACGGGTAGACAAGCGGGCCTGGCTGTGTGCCAAACTTAACCAACACAAACGGGCAGAGGCCTGGTTAAGCCCTCAGGCCATAGCTTGCTGACTCCTTGTCTAAACCAAGAAAACCAAGTCCTAGAACCTTGGTCCTGGAAATGACTTTAGAATTCATCATGTATCTACCCATTCACATGCAGAGAGGTCAGCCAGTGCCAGGTGGACCCTGGTGTCCTGCAGGCCAGGGATCTTTCCACTGTCCCCTCCGGGGAGGGTGGTCGGGCTGGTTTTACCTTGAGAGTACAGGGCCAGCTGGCTTTGGCAACTGTGCTGATGCTGGCTGGTACAAGGTCCATTAGAGGGCTATTCATTGACTCCTGGCTTCTAGAAGCAGGAGGGAACCCAGGCTGGGGGCCAGGGAGGAAGTAGAGAGAGGTGGCTGCTCTGTGGCTTGTAGAACCCATGAGACTCGAGTACGCGTGTAAGCAAAGGTGGGGAAGTTAGCAGGGGTGGGCTTCTTCTTGAAGTGGGGCCCTGCATGGGGTGCAGGGGGCTTCAGAGGGGGCCATGAACTTGGCTGAGGAGAGGGCTACAGTGGTGAGGGAGTCTGGGGTGCGGTGGGGAGCTTTTCCCTGTGGGGAGTTGAACAGTCTGAGGTTTGCCAATGTGAGTGGGGATGGCCAGGGAACAGCTTCAGAGAGTATGGCAGAGAGGCTAGTTCCAAATGTCCAGCTGGAAGAGGAAGGTGGAAGAGAAGGGTACATGGGTGATAGGGGCCAGAGGAGCAGATGCATCTAGCTGCAATGGGACAGAGGACATAGAGGGGGACTGCAAGGAGACCACAAGGGTACCTGAGTAGAAGTGTGGCCATTTTCTGTCTCCAATGCCTCCAGGTGGGGGCCTGGCAGGCTCTTGGGCCTGGAGCTCTGAGGAGGAGCCTGGACCACAGTTCCTGGGCCCCAGTGCCGTGACCAGGGCAGGAAGTGTGGACAGAAAGGAGGAGGGACTGGGCCAGGCCAGAGCTCTAGAGCTCCCAGGGGCAGAAGAGGAAGCCGTGGTGGAGTCAGGGCTGGAGCAGCCAGCGAAGTGGAAGAGGGCCAGCCAGAGGCAATGTCAGGGAGCCACGAGAAGTCTCCAGAAAGAGGGGAGGTCAGCTCAGCAGATACCCCAGAGGCATCAAATAAGGTGAAGATGCAAGAGTGGCTGCTGGACTTAGCAGCAGGAAGACTGATGGCCAGACAGGTCTGGGCATGGCAGGTCCTGGAAGCTGGGGGACAGGGTGAAGTCCCTGGAGGGAGACCCATGGGAGGAAGGCCAGCAATGCCCATGGGCTGATCCTTGCTCTTACCAGAAGGGACCTGGGGCCTTCTGGTAAGGCCAAGTGGAGAGGCCATTCCCCAGCCTTCTCCCCTTCTTGGGTCACCTTTCTTTCCTGCCAAATTGCATCTCCTGAGCTCCAGAACGTCTGCCCAGGTCAGCCTAGAGAAAGCCGTTGCCATTTTTCCTGCATGTGGATCCATTGACAGGACCAAGGCCCAGACCTGAAAACCCTTCCCAAAGCCAAGCAGAGCTGCCCCATTCTGCAGCCGCCCTCCCAAGGGATGGACATTATCATGCGATGACCCCAGCCATTGCCGTGGGTGGAATGCGCCAGCACCAGCCGGCCATTGACTGTCTCTCTCCTTCCTCCTTCCCTCTCTCTCTCCCTCCTTCCCTCCCTTCCTTCCCTCCTTCCTCCCCTCCTTCCCTCCCTGCTCCTACCTTGGGCCCTGTCCCCCACCTCCTGCTCCAGATCCGGGTGGTGAAAGCATTCCGTAGCTCGCTCTATGAAGGCCTGGAGAAACCAGAGTCCAAGACCTCCATCCATAACTTCATGGCAACGCCCGAGTTTCTGATCAATGACTACACCCACAACATCCCGCTCATCGATGACACGGACGTGGATGAGAACGAGGAGCGCCTGCGGGCTCCCCCGCCCCCATCCCCCAATCAAAACAACAATGCCATAGACAGCGGCATCTACCTGACCACGCATGTCACCAAGTCAGCTACCTCTTCAGCGTTTTCTTCTGGTCCCGGGAGCCCGCTCCACAGCGTGGAGACGTCCCTCTAACCAGAACTTGTCTTGGCACACGCACACGCACACGCACACTCGGACTCACACGCAGTCCCATGCACACACGCACGCACACACAGAGGGGACCTGCACACCCGCGGAAGAGGGGAGTGACTGGGGTGGCTGCAAGAAGCCGAATCCATTCGATAAGGGCGCAGCCCGCCCCAGGCTCCTCATCTGGGACCGAGGAGGTGGGGGAGGGGGAGGAGGGAGGAGGAGGAGGAAGAGGGGAGCCAGAGGAGAAGGGGGAGAGTCTCTACCCGAAGGGGAGGAAGGAGAGAGTGAGAAGGGCTGTGCTCCCCACCTTTTTTCTACCGACGCTTCTTTTTTATCGAACACTACAAATCCCACGTGCGGTGGGTACGGGGCTGGTCTGCGTTTATTGACAACAATCAGATCGATGTGTTCGTACAAAAAAGGCGAGCACTCTGCAGGGCCGTGAAGGACACTACTCCCCTTCGAGGCCACTCGAGGGAGCTGCCTGCAGATGTACCTGTGTCCGCTAAGCAGGCCATCCCCAGAGTAGACACACGGATGACAAGACTCGTCTCCCAAGAGCAAGGAACTACATGTGGGCGTGGCATCTCCATTCCTCTCACCAGGCGCTCCCATTTGGAAATCTCATTCTTGAATGGAGCAAGTCTTCTTTCAGGGAACGAGACTGCAAGAATATTTTTTTGGTTAAGATCTTTTTTTGTCCCAAATCCCCCCATCCCTCACTCCATCCCACCCTCTGCCCAGCCCTGTTGGACCATTTGCACTTTTGACCCCTGCCTATAGAGAGAAAGCCCTTTCCATGGAAGGTTCTATCTAAAAGGAAAATGCCAAAGTCGTCATGAGAATGACCCCCTCCTGTAAGGTGGAAGGGGAGTGAGGTTTTCAGTTTCCTTTGGTTTCAAGTCCAATTCCAAGTCCTCCATCCTGGCCACACCCACAACTTCAAGAAGTGCCCCGTGCAAGGTGCAAGTTCCACGTCGCAGGGCACAGGCCCAGGGCGGGGAGAGGGTCGAGAGTCCAGAAGGAACCGCCGGAGGAAGAGGGATCATTTAACCCCAGGGGAGCTGTGGGAGACGACGACGGCAGGAACGTGGCCGCGGCTCTGACCCTGTCCCCCTCGGCACCCAGGCTGGACTCCTGCTTTTTGCTTTGGCAAATGCCAAGTCCTCGCTAGACCCCTCAGTGTCCGCCATGGCATAGGAGACGCCACCGCCCAAGCACTCTTCCCACCACGGCCTTGTCCAGAGGACAAGCTTAACCCACGAAGGCATGGATTGGTGTCTGCTGCCACTTCTCGCCACACGGGGGCAGCACATGCAGAGGCATCGCCCCTCGGTCAATGGCATTGTGTCGCGGGCGCTCGCATCACACACCCATGGCTCTTTCTCCAGGTCCTGAGGGGATCCTCTCCTGGCAGTGTGGGCACCCAGTGTGCCAAGCCTCAGTTTCCCCTGAGTGAGCGATAACTTGGAAGGGAAGCGCAGAGAAGGCAGAGGAGAGAGCATTGGTCTCCCAGATTTCAAGCATGGACACCCACAGCGACACTGGTGGAGTGGGTAGCACTTTGCCCATGAGCTTTCTTTACCTTCTGGACTCACAGGTGTCACATGTCACAGGGGCGTGGTGGAGGTCCCAACCGCAGCTCCCTACGCAGGCCTGACCCTTGGGCCTGGGGCTCACCACTAAAGAGGCAGTTGGGGACTGAGGGGCTCAAGATCAGAAGGGAAACCACAGGCGTGGACTGGCCCTCTCAGGAGCTGAGCCCCCTGTATTGACGCAGCAGCGGGACTGTCTCACCTGCCTGGCACCCGCACCGGGCTCCCGCACCAGGCCAGACGGAAGCACGCTCCGCCGCCACCGTGAGCGTGAACGCCATGTCACCACTGAGCAGGAGCAGTCAAATCTCGGGCAAAAGAATTGTGCTTCGAACAGAAAATCCCACTGAAAAATGCCAGCTACAGGTAATTTAAAGCCATCCCTTTTTCCAAAGGGCACATTGAGAATGTTACCCATTTGTAAACTGTTCCCTGATGTCCTCGTTTCAACAACCACAAAAAGGGCAACTCAGCTCGCTGAGGGTCTTTGTGTTCTTAAACGAGAAATAAAACCTGAGACGTGGAAATCGTGGAGAAAGAGCCGTGTGATGTCACACTCATGGGCCGTTTGCACTTTGTCGTAGACACAGTGGTAGAACCCACGGCCACTGTATATTCCAAACAACCCTCACTGCTGCTGTATAAAGTTGCCTACTGTAATGTTGATCGTTTAGTCCCTAGGCTGCCTTTGTGCTGGGGCGTGGGGTTCCCAAAAGGGGCGTCGTGGACGCAAATCTGTGCTCTGGCTTCTGTACAGTCTTCAGATGGAGGGACCTGTGTCATCGGGAAGCCCCTCTTTCTCAAGCATTATATTATCTGGAATGGCTTGGTCAACTGTGTTCAGTTAATAAATATGTTTTACATTTTTATCTGCCTGTTATAAAAGATGAACAAAAATATCTTCATAAGGAAGACCACAGATGCATACTACTTTAAAGTCTGTAGTTGAATTTCCTAACTTAAAGAATAGACCCAAATTTCTGTGTATAAAAAAAATGAAAGGCTCCTATATCCTGGTCTGGGTAATGTGTGATTTATTATGTGGTGGATTCTCGTACGGAACAAAATGGAGGTGTCTTCATGTCACCCACAGAGCTGGAGACACCAGGCGTGCAGCCCGGCCAGGTCCACAGAGGGAACAGCTGACCCGCCTGGGGCCAAGGCGCCCTAGCCACAGGCATCGCCGGCTGTCTCGACCTGCAAGGGCCCATGGTGACTGTCCAGGCCAGTGTCCTTAGATGAGAGTGGAGTGGAGGCCCTCAGCAATATGACAGTTCAGCGCAAGCACCTCAGCCCAAACACACACACACAAACACACACACACACACACACACACACACACACACACACTCCCCCTCCCTCTTTTGTGTTGGCATCCACATCACCTAAATGTAGCACATTTGCCATGTGAAGCCACATAGTCTGGGGCAGAGGCACATTCAGTGTCACGCAGCTGTCGCCACGTTCCTTCCACAGAGCTCACTCATCCTCCCCGCGGGAACCCCATCCCCACTCCCCTCCCCCAGGCCCCAGCACCCAACCTCTACTGCCTGTCACTATGGATGGCACCGCTCTAGGGGCCTCGCAGAAGTGGAGGCCTCCAGTATTTGTCCTTTTGTGGCTGGCTCGTTTCACGGAGCACAGTGTCCGCCACGGTCAGCCATGCTGGAGTGTGCATCAGTATCCTTCCTCGTTAAGGTTGAATCACATTCCATCGTCTGGATGGACCACATTCGAATTACCCGCTCGTCCATCAGTGGACACCGGGCTGCTTCCACAGCTACTGTGGAAAATGCGGCTGTGAACATACGCGTGCAAATATTTCTCGGAGACCCCATCTTCGATTTCCATGGTTGTGCCCCCAGCTGTGGGGTTGCTGGGTCCTGTGGTGACGCTGATCCACCTTTTAAGAAACCACCAGACTGTTTTCCACAGCAACTGCACCATCTCACATTTTCATCTGCAGCGCACATCGGTTCCAATCGCAGACTTCCTGGTTAGCCCAAAGCCAACTCACAGGCTCCAGGCCCCGCCCCCACCCGAGTCAGGAAAGCAGTTCTGTGGCCCGAGACTTCCCAGTGACCCACCCACCAAGGCAGCAGCGCCAAGACTGCGCTTGGCTGGCTTCATGGGATTTCCCTTTCCCTTTCTGACTTGGCAGGAAACTGCCAAGACAGGAGAAAAGTGACTTCAGAGTTCCCTCCCACCAGCAGAGTCCATACTTCTAAAACAGGCAAAGGACACATAACAGAAAACACCAGATGAGTGCAGAGTGCCTTCGTGGGACAGGGTGTGAGTCCCTCGCGACCAGCCAGGTCCCTGGCAGGGCAGCTGGCACATCATGGAGGGAGGCCTGCTCCCCCAAAGCAGCAGGAAGCTGTGTCTGCTACTCTCTTTCCAAGGACTTCTGCTAGGAAGTAGGAGAGAGGTTTCCTGGGGGAAATTGGTCCCTAGTAGACTTGGGGCAAGGAGGCAGTGCAACGCTGAGCCGGAGTCAGGGCTCGTGCTGGGAGTTTGGGGAGGGCGCAGGTACATGTGTCCTGTGGCGGCTGAAACACGGTACCACAAGTTGAGTGACTTACGACTGCAATGCATCCTCTCCCGGTCCTGGAGGCCAGAGGCCCAAATCCAGATGAGGGCAGGGCTGTTCGCCCTGGAGGCTTGAGGGGTAGGTCTGTCCCAGGTCTCTGTCCAGCTCCTGGTGTGGCCGGAATGCCTGTGCTCCTTGGCTTGTATGTGCATCCTTCCAGTCTCTGCCTCTGTCTCCATGCGACCTCCTTCTACGTCTGTATCTTCACGTGGTCTCCTCCCTCTGTGTGGGTCTGGGTCCAGGTCTCTCCTCCTCTTCCTCTTGTGTCAATCGCTGAACTTAGACAGCTGTCCTCCACCCTGAGCCACAGCTCGGGGTCCATCGTTTCTAGAGCTTGCAGTGCCGCCTACAGGGACGCACATGAAGCCCCGCCCCACCCATCGCTTCACCATCCCAACGAAAGAGCACGGGCTCAAGAGGCCACTTGGCTGGGGACTCTGCCCTATCACCTACTAGCTGTGTGACCTTGGGCCTCTTGGGATGCCCCTTTCCCTGCCTCAGTTACCCTGTGTGTAAAATAGCAACACTATCTTAGTAGTAATATCTCCCTTTCAGGGCTGTGAGCATCAAATGCCTTCATGAACACACGTGGAGACTAAGAACAGTACCTGGTCCTACCTGCCGGTCGCTGCTTCCGCCATCTCGCTGCTGAAGCACCTGTGAGTCAGAAGGCCCGTGGTGTCCCCGAGCAAGACAAGGGCAGACTGGACGATAGCGTGGCCTTCAAACCCACCAGTTCCTCTGTCACTGTCGGGACTGTCCTCACAGAACGTGTTCATCATGGCGTGTATTTTCTCAATCATTTCTTCTGAGAAAGAGAACTGAAACTCAGAGAAGCAATGTGTCTTTCACCTTTCTTGCCCTTAGCAAAAAGAAGAGAAAAAAAGCATGGGTCCCATTCTTTTTATTATTATTATTTGAGGTTTCACTCTGTCATCCAGGCTGGAGTGTAGTGGCACAATCATGGCTCACCGCAGCCTCAACCTCCTGGGCTCAGGCAATCCTCCCATCTCAGTGTCTTGAGTAGCCGGGACTACAGGGGCACACCACCATACCCAGCTAATGTTTAAAATTTGTTTCTGCGGAGACAGAGACAAGTTCTCACTATGTTGCCCAGGCTGTCTTGAACTCCTGGGCTCAAGTGATCCTTCCACCTCAGCCTTCCAAAGTGCTGGGATTACAGGTATGAGTCACTGCATCCAGACCGTCTGATTTTTTAATTCCTCCTGCTTGATTTTCTTTCCATTCTTGAATTTTAAATGAAAAACTTGCTGGTGGGAAATCTTGAGGTCTTTTCCCTCCCTTGATCCTGCTCCTTCTGTGTGACTCTTGTGATCTTAAGGTAAAGATTTTCTTTTCAAAAAAATGTCTTCATGTTTTAATTCATGCGTTTAACTGAACATATTTCTGGAGCACAAGCTGATGTTTCAATCAGTGTTTCTGTTGTTTCAGGAGTCAGTCGGGGTAGGTGGTTGGTACACCCGCCACGTCCAGCATGGATTATTTATTTGTGGTGAGAACTTTCAAAAGTCTCTGCACTATATGGTAACTTCATGTGTCCTGCGGCTGCTGAAACACGGTGCCACAAGTTGAGTGACTGATGTTTCCATCAGTGTCTCCTAGCAGTCACAGCTCGGGGCCCCAACCCTTCTGCTCCCCAGTCTCTGACAACCACTGCTCTCCACTCCAGTTGTCACCAGGCCCAGGGCCAGGCCTGCAGGGCCAGGCCTACTGTACCCCCATGCCCTGGCCACCTTCTCTTAGGACTTGCCCTTGTTGTTTCTTGTCTCTCCTCCCCCTAAGGAGGCCAGAACTTGGCACATAGTAGCTGCTCAATAAATGTCCTGTGACTAGTCTCAAAAAGCCCACAACCATCACAGTTAAAACGTGAGCCTGCATTGAGTAGACTAAACCCAAACCCACAGTTGGGGACGGGGGTTTCTAGGAACAGAGGCCGGGCCAGCTGGGGCAGGCCTGCCCACCAAGGAGGGCTGTGATGTTGGCTCGGATTCCTCGCCCTGACAACAGATGACATAGTTGCTGAGTAAAGTCAAACAAGCCCCACTGCCTGACTTGTTGCCAGCAAGTGGCCACTCCCGCTGTCACCCAAGGATGGCACGTGAAGCCAGCATGCTGGGAAGCCCTTGCATGAGGCCAGCCCCACACCTGTGGGCACCGGGACCCACTGCCCTGTGTAACGACCTTCCAGCTGTGGGGGTATGACTGGGTCCTTCCCCTGAGCCTGTGCCACCATGTGCTGAGTGCACATGAGCTTCATGAGATCTTGGGGAACGTGCCACAGGCTGGGCAGATACTCACAACCGCTTCTGAGCAGGTAGTTGGAGGGTGTCACGGTTCAGCTCTAAGTCTCTCTGGACTCTGTTTCTAGACTGGCCGTCTTGACCCACACAAGCCTCATCTTAGTACTTCTACTCACATCTGACCAGCTCGGGCTTTTCTGAATGTAAGGCACTCTCCTAACCCCAGGCCGGCCTCCCGAGGGCAGCGCCCTGGCCAGCTTTCCCGTAGCCCACCAAGCAGGCCAATGTCCCAACCTTGCCATGCTCTGGTGCTGTCCAGGAGGCCCCGAACACCAGGAGGGCCCCTCAAACCTGCCATGGGTGGGACAGGCTACAAGCAAACATAAGAGTCTCGTTGACTTTGTCATCTTTTATTACACAAAATAAATGCCATCTATGCTGTACATTCATTCTTTCTATAAATCTGATTTTTTAAAAAATTCCTAGGGATGCAGTCCCAGCTGTTCTCTGATTTTCCTTTCAATGATGTCACGCGTTAATTGCAGTCGGAGTCCTTTCAAAGGACAAAAGCAGATGTGGCCACCTCGGGTCGGTTGCACACAGTGTGCTCCCGGCCTGCCTGCTGGAGGCCAGCTCCCGCCATCATCTGGACCACGGCTGCTGGGGACAAAGTGGCAGCATGTCATCGCCGTCACCAGTCCATCTCCAGCAGCACAACCAGTCCTCCCAGCTGCTCCTCTGAGGACCAGCCGTCATGGTGACGTGGTGACACTGTCCCCAGGCAGCCAAGCATCCTGAGCTTCTCTTTGGGCAGGCCTGGGCCAGGGCCTTAGGGGATCTCTGTGTCCATGGTATAAATCTGAATGAGATCAGACACAATGTTATCAATGACTGGCCTGGTAAGGTCTTCACTAAACACCTAGAAAGAAGAAGGAAAACAGGTTCCAGTTAGACTCCCTCTGGGTTAAGGCAGCAATCGCTAAGCACAGAATTGCATTTCATGGGCAGGGGCGGGGCACGGGGCATAGCTATCTAGGAAGATGATAGCCCTCCTGCAAAGCCATTTCAGTTCCAGCCTCTTGGGGCCGATCTAAGACCGTACGAAGCAGAGAACATTCCAGATGGAAGAGGTCTTGGTGATCAGCTGACCTCAACAGGACAGGGGACTTGTCCCAGGTCCCACAGAGACTTGGTCACAGAGCTAGGCTCCCTCGGGCCCAGGGTTTCTGGGGATGGTCGGGTGGAGAGGGCAGGAGTCCTGTTTCCAGAGACAGGCAGGCTAAGTAGTCGGCCCTGAGGAGATTGGACACCCAGGCCACAATGCGCAGGAGCATTCCCAAAACATGGCAGAGTCCTTGGGGCATAAACCAAGAGAGCAAGCAGCACAGGGCAACTCACAGGCCTGGGGCCACACACTGCACCTTCCAGGCAGGCCTGGCCCCTGCCTGGCCCCTGGGGGATGACCTCTAAGTCTCTGGATAGGACTGCTTGGCACAAGCATCTTGGTGGACCGGGGCTGAGGACCCTGCCAGGCAGTCTGCACCAATGATGAGATTCAGGGTGAGGGCCGTGAACCTCATGGCATCAGCTGGACCTCTGGGGACTGGAGCTTAAGTGACCCAGGCCAGCACAAAGGTGCCCTGTGCCTCCGTGACCAACCCCCTTGAAAACCCCAACACCAGGCCCCAGGGAGTTCCCCGGATGGCAACATGCTACACATGTTATCATACATTGCTGCTCGCCCACTGTCATGAGAGAACTTAGCAACGGTCAATCAACTCCCCTAGGAGAGGAGGTTTGTACCTCTCCTGGACCCACCCTATGCACCTCGTACCTTTGATGACCATAATCTGTATCCTTTCATTGTCATAAGCCAAAATGGTGGCCAGGCATGGGGGCTCACACCTGTAATCCCAGCACTTTGCGAGGCCAAGGTGGGACGATAGCTTGAGGCCAGGAATGGGAGGCTAGCCTGGGCAACACAGCAAGGTCTCGTCTTAACAAAAAGACAAAAAAATAGCTGGGCTTGGTGGTGCATGCCTGTATCCCAGCTACACAGGAGGCTGAGGAGGGAGGATCTCCTGAGCCCAGGAAGTCGAAGCTGAGGTGACCCATGTGAGTCCTCCCAGCGTATCACTGAACCTGAGGGTGTTCTTGGAGACCCCCAGTGACCACAGGGAAGAGGGCTGCTGCCTGGGAAATCAAGGCACCAACAAGGCCTTGGGGAGCCAAGGCGAGAACTGGACTGAAGTCTACCCCTCATGAATCCCCAAAGAACCTAGGCACTTCTATGGCCTACCACCTCAGGCGGGAGATGGTGAGCCAGAAACAAATACTTCAGAGGCACAGGCGGGCTCCTGGGTACCCCAAGCTGAGAAAAAGCCTTAAACGCATCCAGGGCCAAAAGGCAGAAGCAGCCCGGTGTCCACTGATGGACGAGCGGGTAATTCGAATGTGGTCCATCCAGACGATGGAATGTGATTCAACCTTAACGAGGAAGGATACTGATGCACACTCCAGCATGGCTGACTGTGGCGGACACTGTGCCCTGTGAAACGGGCCAGCCACAAAAGGAGAAATACTGGAGGCCTCCACTTCTGCAAGGTCCTTAAATCGGTGCCATCCATAGCGACAGGCAGCAGAAGAGTGGGTGCTGGGGCCTGGGGGAGGGGGAGTGGGGACAGGGTTCCTGCTGGGAGGATGAGCGAGCTCTGTGGAAGGAAGGTGGTGACAGCTGTGTGACACCGTGAATGTGCCTCTGCCCTAGCCTGTGTGCGTCACATGGCAAACGTGCTACATTTAGGTGATGTGGATGCCACCACAATTTTAAAAACGAGTCCAGGATAGGTGACAGCCCTGGGGCACTTGGCAGCAGAAGGGACACGTCCCTAAGTCATAGGAGGAGACACTGCTGGCCTGTGGGGGGAGAGGGCCTGGGGGCTCAACCTGGTCTGTCTGGGGATGTCGACTTCCTGCACATTTCTGCCCCTGCCACTAGCCCCACTCGTCTTCCAAGTCATGAGCCTGCCTGCACCTTGTCAGCCCACAGGGTGCCGAGACCACAGGCTCCCAGGCATGCGACCCTACACCATCGGCAAGGGTGGACGACAGGCTTGGAGAAGAGCGGGCTGAACACCCCACGGGTGGCAACTTCTTCCCCATCTGGAGGGCTGAGTGCGGACGCAGAGGCAGCAGTGGCAGTGAGGCCCAGGAGCAAGTGACGAAGGGAAGAGAGAGACGAGGCGAGCCAGCGCAGAGCACAGAGGCGAGTGGCCACACCGCAGATGCAGGCGCAGAGGCTGGGGCCACCACACCACCAGACGTCCCCAGCGAGCATCTGCCACCACCGGCTTCAACCCTACAAGAATGCCGCAGTCTCATGACCTGAAAGGCGCTGAAAGCGTGGAGTGACCGTCTGTCCACACACATGCCCCTTCCCGCGCGGCCTCGGGAGAGCGCTGTGCCTGCACGCATTCGGGTACGTGCAGGTGGGTGGGGATGCAGGGTTAGACAGACAATAAGCACGAGAAATCAGTCCCAGCGGGGGCCTTCCATGGAGGGCAGGCGAGCCAGGGAAGAGAACGCATCGGAATAAAGCCCCTCTACAAGGTGGCGCCTGACACCCACACAGCTGTCCCAGCCGAGGGCCCTACCACCTGCACCCCGGACTCAGCAGGTTTGAGGAGGCAAGACTTGATCAGTCATCTAACGATCTATCATCCATCTCTCTCGATCATCTGTCTATTGTATCTCTCTCTGTGTGTCTCTATCATCTACCATCGATCTGTATCTATCATCTAGCTACCTCTCTGCTTCCCTCTCTCTAATATCCGTGTATATATTCATTCATCTACCCATCACCTATCTATCTATGCATCTATCTATCTGTCTCGGTATCTAATCTATCTTACCTATCATTTATCCATCTAGGTACTCAACCTATGTAACCTGTCCACCATCTATCCATCTAGGGACTGAATCTATCTATCCACCTGCCATATCTGAATCCACCTCCTCCATCCATCTATCCTACCTATTTTCTACCTACCTATTAAGGTCCAGCAATCATCCATGCACCTACGCATCAACAGCCCTCTTACCTGTCTAGGCATCTACCATCTCTCTTGGCACCTACCTACCTACCGGCCATCACTCCACTGCCCTCCTGCCCCTGCCAAGCAGCCCACATGCTTCTGGCGGGAAGCCAACTTGACTGACCTATGACCTGTGTCAAGTTCCCACTCCATCCAATAAGCATCCTGGATGCTCTGGGCTTAGCCCAGCGGGTCTCACCTGAGGAAACCCTCCCAGGACACTGGCAACATCTGGGTGGAAGCCAGGGGCACTGCTTGACACCCAACAGCCTCCACCACAAGGAAGGACTCAGCTCCAAACAGCAACGGCGCCAAGGAGAGCACCCTCACCTCAGGCTATTATAACAGAGCATTTAAAAGCCTCAGCATTCCCAAGCAGCCCACGCCTTCTCCAGAATCATCACCAAAGACACTGGTGAGCACTGAGTTCCAGGGACTTCTGGGAAGAAGAGGGCACAGCCCAGCACACTGGACAGCCACCTCACCTGCCACCATGGCTTCTCGGCCTCGAGCTCGGCGGGCACCTCCACTCCATAGACCTGCAGGGCCAGGTACAGCACCGCAACAGCTATGTGCTGAGCCTGGAAGCGGAGACACAGCCCCCCATGGTAGCTGTCCCGCAGCAGGGCCCAGGCAGTGACGGCGATGGGGGTCCGCTGCCAGCTGTAGCGGTTCAGCCAGTTCTTGAGGGAAACCAGGTAGTGGAGCAGGTACTGCAAAGACACGCACGTCAGCCAGTCTGCCCTCGGGCTCACGCCACACTGCGGTCCCTCCGCCTGCCGGCCACTGTCCCCAAGTGGCTATGATCAGGTCAACCCTCCAGCAGCTTCCACGTCGCTCAGGAAAAAGGCCCAGTGCCTTCCGCCGGCCCGTCTCCCACCACCCTCGCCCACCTCAGGGCCTCGCACGCTGAACCCTGCCTGAGGTCACCTTGCCGCATGCCTGCCCGCTCCCATCCTCCAGGCCACGACCGATGGCCGCTCCCGCCACAATCCCGCTCCCTCTCAGGGCTGGCTGCGGCCACGGTGGGAAATCACTCAGGGCCTGGAGCTCCAGAGAGCAGTCCCCTCATCTGCCAAGGACACTGCTTTCAAGAGGCCAGTCAGCGCCAAGAACTTCAGGGGTGCTGTCCTCGCCCACGACACCTGCTCTCAGCACTCAGACGCCGCCCGAACCTCACATAACACAGAAAGACACCTGTGAGCTCCCTGGACAGACTTGAACACATGTATGTGCATGACTCTAGCATGCCACGGAGGGGGGCTCACATGCTACATCCTACCCATCCTTAGCCCCTAGCCCTGATGAGGAAGAGGAAGGGCCGGCAGGCTCCCAGCAACGCTGGGCCATCTCTCCTGATCTGCCACAGATCACACACCCTCCTGGGTCTGAGCGATGCTCCTTCCTGAGCCCTGTCACCTTGACAACAGCTGGCCAGCCCGCAGGCGCCAGGGCAGTGCCTGCCTTCCCTGGGAATCTGATCAAGCTGAAATCTACTGGGTAGAAACCCGAGACCAGAGGTTTCCAGGGATCAGCGAGGGAGGGTGAAAGGTGGAGGTAAGATTGTCGGAGGCAGTAGAAGGGTCCTGTGCGATGGAACTGCTCTGCACCTTAGCCACGGTGGGGGGACACAAGGACATAGATGTCGTAAAAGGGCACGAGTGAACGCACGCACGGGGACACCGGCGGCTCGTATGGACACTGACAGCCTGGCTGCAAGGGTGCAATCACAGCTCTGCGAAGTGTTCCCCTTGGGGAGACGGGGCAAAGTGTGCGGGGCAGCTCTGCACTAGAGTTTCAGTGGAGAAGAACAGAAATCCGAGCCCCAGGCCCTCACTGCCATCTTTCTCTACGGTCATCCTCCAAGCTGCCCACGCACGGGCTCTGCGGCGCCTGGGTCACCAACTCCAAGCGTTCTTAAATGTTGGAATTTCACTTTGGCTGCTGCTCAAAATGTCCCTCTGCTGAGACTTCCGTGTCCCTAAACTCAGCAACTCAGCCCTCCTTGTGGCTTTCTAAGCACAGCTGAGCAGGATGTGTGCCCCGAGGCATAAGGGCATCTCGCGGGCACGGACTCCCCGAAACTCAGTGCACACACGGTCCACACGGGCCGCAGCATATGCAGCATGTCAGAGGGCCACAGACGAGCGGGTAGAAAGGCAGAGGCTGGACTAAGGAAGCCCATGGCGGTCAGACAGGAGAGGCCAGCCGACCCTGTGGCCGCGAGGAGTGGGGGAACCGGGTCCCGGCAGCAGACCTGTCCTGCTCACGGGCTGCTCTGGAGGACTAGACAGGACACGCTTCCAGGCTACAGAACAAGCACATGGGAGCCTGCGGAACCAGGGGCCGGTTCCCCAGCATGTACCTTGTGCGGGTGCTGGAAGGAGACCTGGAAGCGCAGGACTCGCAGCATGAGGAGCTCGCACTGCACGATGCTGTCGCGGAGCTCCCAGAAGTGGGAGTCCAGCTCCAGGGGCTCGCTGCCCGGGTTAAAGTACCTGTCGGAGAGACGGCAATGCTTACAGCGCCCAGGGCAGGGCCTGGGACGGGGCGTCCACACACGCACTGCACGTCCTTCCGCAGCACAGGGACACGGCCGCTCTAGTGAGGTTCTGGGAGAGAACTCTTCATCTCCACGTCTAGTGTAAGGAATGGAAACAGGAAGCAACAGGGAAGAAGCTGGCTCCCAGTGTCAGCCCGCTGGGCCGTCGTCCGCTGTCATTCAGCAAGACGTCAAGTGCAAAGGTCGGCGCTCGGCGATGGCTCCAGCGGAACCGGAAGCTTGAGCACGCCAAGTCGGTTGTGCTTCCTGTCACATTGGCCTGACGTTAGGGAGTCTTCATCACCTGAGGTGGCAATGTCCAGGGCTCTCACTCTCAGCCCAAGGAATGTATTTAAACATATCATGGGAATGATGGACTCTGAAAAGTGAATGTTTTTCGGTTTTATATTTCCCAGACTGCCTTTCCTTCCTTCCAGGTCTTTCTGTCCTAATTACACCGCTATATGTCTGCTACATTCCCACCTATATGAGATCCCCAAAGTGTACCAAGCAGGGTTCGTGGCAAAGCAGGCGGCCCTCACTACCCACGACTCACCCTCCCTAGCTGCAGAGCCCCTGCGCCCTGCGCCATGACTAATGAGGGCTCCATACCATTCTCCTTCTGCCGCCCCTTCCCACTGAGGCCCAGGCAGTTATGGGTGGCCTCCACCGCCCTCCCTTGGCCCCTCGCCTGCTTCTGTCTTGGTCTCCCAAGAACAAAATCACGTTCTGTCCTAACGGTCAAAGTTCCAGGCACAGCCCACAACACATGGCTAGCTAGTCGCTTTCCATACTTTACATGGCTTTCTCCTGGGCCCTCAGGCCCAGGTGCAACTTGCCAACTGGCTGGACCCCCGCATGCTGGCCCAGCAGGAACACAACTACTTGCGCCCAGCGGTGCCACGACACGCCCACAAAGGGGTGAGGAGGGCTCCTGAGCAACGGGAACTCGGTTTCTCACAGCAGCTAAATGAAATGAGTCCCACGGGACCATGCCCTCCGATGTGGGCCCACACAGCCCAGCTGCAGGAGGTCCCTCCTTGCCCTTCTGTGTCCAGGACTCCAGCACCCCCCGCTCAAGCCCCGCCTCTACCCTCCATCTAGCCTTCGATGCTCCCTAGAAATCTGCCCAAGCTTCTCCCCCCACAGAACCCCCCTGCACTCCCGCCTCCAGCTCCCTCCCCACTTCTTTTGTTGCTAGTGTTTCTGGCCCGAATTCGAGGCCATCCAGCAGCTTCCTTCCAAGCTTGGTTGGTGGCATTTGGCGAGCAGGGCCCAGCGGGCACCTTCTCTGCCCCCACCCCCCGTGGACACTAGGAGACCCGCCCAAATGCCTGGGCCAGAAGCCATTACCTGTTGGAGACGTTGATGATGTCGCGAGTCCGCAGGTGATGCTCCTCCACTTTGCCAGCTAAGTAGATGGAAGACATGGCGACCAGGTAGGGGTCATAGGCATCCAAGTTGGCCTCACAGAAGAACTTGTGGTAAATGGTACAGGCAGTGGCCACGGGGATGGACTGCATGCCAAGCTTGATGCCTGGAGAAAGCAGGCAGGACAGGACACCAACCTGGTGAAACAGGCTCTGAGCGAACACAGCCGTGCTTGGACAAGACCAAGGACTTCCAGTGGAGCCGGCAGGTGCTGCTGGGGCTCCCAGTGGGTTCTCGGGCTTCTTGGACTCTACTGGGCTGCCGATGCCCCTAGGAACCATGTGACAGCACAGTTTCCCCTCTGCAGGTTGGGGATTCTGCACTCCGGCAGTCCTCCAATCACTCTGAGAAACAGGGGGTCCTGTTTCTGCACAAACTCTGGGGTGGACTCCACCCTGCAACTCATCTAACCGAAATCCTGCTAAGAAGACAGAAGAGGGAGAGCCTCAGAGCCATCACACAGGTGGTACAAGTCTCGACATCACAGTGAAAGACCGTACTCAGCGCTGGTTCGAAAAGCTGAATACAGGCTGAGGAGAGAAAAAGCAGGGCATATGGCCATCACCAGGAGCCGAGGAAGGAGACCGAGACACTAAACAGTGAACAAAACTCCAACACCAGAGCAGGACAGAGGATTCACTTAGGGGTTAAAGCCCACCCCCTCCCCACAGCTCCTAAAGAAATCACTGCACTGAGTCACAGAACCAAACACATTCACCACGAGCAGGGTTAACAAGAGAAGGTTCAAGGACATCCACCAGACCAATGGTGGAAGGTAGCTAGCAAGTGACAGTCAACCGTGAAGGCTGCCTTCAGCATCCCTCCCCTACGAAAGTGGAGTCTTTCCCTGGGGCTCCTGCAACAATTTGCTACAAGTTCAGGGACTTCAAAGAGGCTGCCTGCCTTCCTTGGCTCCTCACGCCTTCCTCCATCTTCAAAGTAGTGGCCTAGAATCTTCTAACTCTGCTAACTCTGCTTCTGTCATCACATGGCCACCTGACTCCTCCACTGTGCTTATAAGGATGGGTGTGGTTACATGTGGCCCACCCAGATAAGGAAGTAAGTTTACAGATCACTGAGATTAAGGATCTTTTTCTCAGGCCCTCTCCCTACCTTGGCTTGAGGCCACACGTGCCCAACCACTCCCCGCCAAAGAGTGCACACAGGCAAGCCAGCTACGAAAGAACTGTCTGCCAGCCAGACAGTCCTATGGAGGGAAAAGTGTTTCTGCCAGAATCACGTGGCCTCGCCTTGGAAACAAGGCGCCCAGCACTATTGTGGCCGCCTCCAGAACTCGAACTGCACCCTGGGTCCTCGGTGTGACGGGAGTCCCCAACAGCGTGTTCCAAAATACTCCGTGCCACCAAGTGCCATTGTCTCCTAACACGCAGGGACGCGGGTGTGGACGAGGGGTCGCGTACTCGCCAGCGCTGCGGGCGTCCTGGATTGCCCCGT
>NW_007079990.1:148877-171499 GCF_000164805.1 Carlito syrichta | reverse complement strand
ACGTGTTCCCGCGGCTTCTGGGCGCCTCGCGCCCCGCCGGGCCTCCGGGAGGCACGCACCCCGAGCCCGGATTCCACGTGGCCGCCCTGGGGGACGCCCCGCGTTGGCCAGCGAGGTCGCAAGGCTGGGACAGGAGGGCGCCGCCACTCCCCTGAGCCGCAGGTCCCCGCAGCGCGACTAAGGGCAGGGAGAGCTGGCAGCTAGCAATGGGTGCCAAGCCCGAGGTGAGGGCGCTGCCAGTCTGTCCTTGAGTTTCCGTGTTTGGAAACGCAGACCTTGTGGCGCTGGGAGGGAATCCTATGCCTCCACGGAGTCCCCCGGTCCTCTCTCCATCCCCCTCCCCCATCCTCGCAGCCTCCCGGGATCAGTGAGGGATCTTGTGTCTGCTGCCTTTCCAGCCTGGCACGTCATAGAAACTTAATAAAGTTGTGCTGAACATCAGACTCCCATATTTACCATCCTGTCTTCCACAAGCAAGATATTGGGCATCAGGCATCAGGGACCCCGAGCGCCAAAGGGACTCCCAAGCTAGTGACAGTCACTGGGACCCTTCTGATGCATTTGGATAATGGTTATGATTGGAGACAGCTGGGAACGCCAGACGCAAAACTGATTGCTCCCTGAATCCCTGTGCCTAGATGCCTTGATCTCTGGTGCTGTGGGGGTCTCCACCTCCACCCGCCATGCCCAGTCGAACCCCAAGCTCCTTCCTTGGCACTGCCTGCCTGCAGAGAGCCCCGCAGTCCTCTCTCCATCCCAGCTGGCTTCGTTTCCTGGGGCCGTAACAAATGGCCACAGATCAGGTGGCTAAACGCTGCAGAAATAAATCCTCTCATGGCTCTGCAACCCAGGGTCACCAGGGCTGGTTCATCCTTGTGCTTCTGACTTCAGTATGTTTGCTGTTCCTGGCTTGTGTCCACATCACTCCATCTCTGCCTTGGTCTCCACATGGCCTTCTCCTGTGTGTGCCTGCCTTCTCTTCTGTCTCCTACAAGCACACCTGTCGTTGGATTAAGGCCACCTGGACCTTCAGTACATCTGCAAACAGCCTTTTGCCAAACAAGGCCACATTCACAGGTCCTGGAGATCAGGGCATGGCCACATCTTTTGGGGGAATGCCATCCAGCCCACAGTACCAGCCATCAGAGCAAGCATCCTAAAATGCAAGGCTAAACAGTCCCTACCCCATCTAACACCCCCCGGGACCTCTTCACCTCCAGGGGACAACCTGAGGCCTCAGTCCTTTCAGAGTCACCCCGTAAACTGACCAGTCACTTTGCCACCCACGGCAGGGGCTTTGGGCAGCTCCCCCAAGGGCACACATTCTGCCTGGTGGAGAGATCCCTGTTCCGGACCCTTCTACCCAACTTGCTTTCGTTTGTATGTGCTGCTGATACCTGCCCTTCCTTGTGCAGTCTGTCGCTGCTATCTGTCCCCAGGCTAGGAGCAGACCCAGCATCTCCCAGGTCCAAGCCAGAAAGCGGGGCAGCTAGATCTGGCAGGTTCAAGTTCATGTCCCCCAAAGGGGCTATGGGCCTTGGGGAATCAGGCTGCTGCCTCTCGGCCACCCACTCACCTCCCCACACATCTGCCTGTGCACACTGCACACGCCCACACTTGCGTCATGCACTTGCCTGCACCCACACATGCACATGCATGCACACGTGCACATGCGCTTGATCACACCGTGCTTCCCCCCCCTCGGCCCGGTGGCCGCCCGTGCCCTCTGCGCCACTGTGTGTGCTGGTTAAACAGCACAGCTTGACTCCTCCTTCTCCCCAGGGCCTCTTGTGGTGTGAAGAGCCTGGACTCGGCAAGTAATACTTGCCTGGGAATGTGAGTCAAGGGACTGACTCCATAAACGCATGCATTTCGCCAGCCCCAGGTCGCGGGCACTCTCCTGGCAGACAGCCTCAGTGCGGCAGCTGAATGGATAATTCACCAGCTGCCAACTGCAGCCAACAAACCCCTAGGCAGCGCCTCCTCTCCCACGGGCAGGCCTGGCACCATTGTCCCAAATGCAGCACCCCCACATCTTCCTGGCCCCCTCGACCCCGGCTCAAAGAGCTCCTGGAGGGCTGTGGCTTGGGTCTCGGCTCCAGGCCAGCACAGAGAGGACGCACGACAAAAGCGGCAGACAGTCGCCTCAGTGGTGTGATTATGTAATATTTGCCAGCGCCGCCTTATCTAACCCTCGGCACGCGCCCCTGCGAGATGCGATCGCTGCCTCCCCCCGAAAGCACTATTAGCGCATGAGTGAGTGACTCACAGAGCCACGGCAGAGGCAGAGGGGAGCAGAGGCATGGGACAGGGCTCGCATGCGAGCCTGGGCGGTCTTCAAAGAGCAGGTCTTCCACGCGGTCGTGCACAGTCGAGCCTCCACTCGTCCCTGGAACCCTCTTGCTGCCTGAGACTCTCACGCCACATCCCCCCTTTCCCCACCACTACTGCTCTCCACTGTCAGAAAGACCAGCAGCCTCTCTCTATCTGTTCTCTCCCCCCTGCCCTCTGCTCCCCCTTCATCTTGGAAGCCACCCCTCCACACACCCCTGCCTGCTATTGCATGAGACTGTTCCTCCCTTCAAGGCCCAGGGACCCTTGGCAGCAGGAAGGCGGCGCGGGAGGGGACCTCAAAGTCCTGCACAGGCCACTGAGGCTGACTCTGAATGGAGGGTCCGTGGATGGCTGGAAATGGGCGATCGCAGGCATGGGGGTGCTGCATGCCCAGAGCCCACCGCCCGAGTGGGAGCTGATGGGGACATCTTGACCTGAGTCTGTCTTGTGGGTGACCCCTGAGCTGCCCTGTGATGGCTTCCCTAGCTCCTGAGTGTTCCATTCTAGTAGGTGTCCAGAGCCCTGGCCGGATCCACAGTGACTCCCACAGCAGGGAGGGCCTCATGGAAGCTACTGGTCCGCGACTCCTGGTGACGCTACTCACAGCTAGTGGGTCCACTGTGATCCCCCATCTGGAGCAAAGCCGAAAAACCACCAGCGAAGGCTTTGCGGTTCCATTCTGATACACAGAGAGCTCTTGAAGTTTCTACCCATCCCAGAGATCAGCATCATGCTTTGACTATCTCGCCCTAGGGTACTCTGACTCCACGCCACAGGTCGGTCCCCAGGGACCTCGATCTCGCTTTCCCCAGCATATCCCACAGATCTACTCTATCTACGACATCATACTGACGGGATCTGAGGACCAGGAAATCCCAGTCCCCTAAATGCCTTGGTAAGACACATGAGTACCAGAGGCTAGGAGACCAGCCGCAGACAGAGGAGGTGATGGTCAGGGAGGGCGGCCCATGAAATTGAGACTCAGGGTTGCACATGTAGGTAGAGACGGGGCTTAGGGCCCGCCCATGGAAGCGAATGGCTGAGCAGGGGTAGCAGTCAAGATACCATAGGGAGAGGAAGGAGGGTTGCCTAGATGCTCAGCTGGTACATTGCCATAGCTAATGTTACTACAATGTGTTACCTTCACATGGGGTATTTGTATAAATCTATCAAAGCACACATGGATTTGTTTCTGTATCTGTTTCCCTTGGCCGCTGTAACAAAGTGTAACCAAGAATGCTGCTTTGAAACATGTTATTTATCACCCACCTTTTTTTTTTTAGATGAAGTCTTGCTCTGTCACCCAGGCCAGAGTGCAGTGGCGTGATTATGGTTCACAGCAGCCTTAAACTTTCACTCAGCCTCCTGAGTAGCTGAGACTACAGGTGCACTCCACCATACCCAGTTCATTTTTAAAAAGTTTTTGTAGAGACAAAGTCTCGCTCTGCTTCCCAGGCTGGTCTCAAACTCCTAGTCTCAAACAATTCTCCCACCTTGGCCTCCCAAAGTGCTGGTATGAGGCATGAGCCACCACACCCAGCCTGCCTACCTTTTAAAGGAAAAACTTTTTTTCTGTTTCTCCTTCCTTGTTCCTTCCTCCCCCATCCTCCATACCCTTTTTTTGCGTCATGGCCTTTTGAACAGATGCATACTTATCTGATTATAAGTTTACAAATTAAACTTGTTTAAGCTTGTTTAAGAATTTCAGAGGCTAGCCAGGCGCTGTGGCTCAAGCCTGTAATCACAGCACTTTGGGAGGCCGAGGCAAGAGGATTGCCTGAGCCCAGGGCTTTGAGACCAGCCTGGGCAACTTGGCGAGACCTTGTGTCCACAATAAATCAAAAACTTAGCTGGGCATGGTGGTGTGCACCTGTAGTTCCAGCTACTTGGAAGCCTGAGGTGGAAGGATTGCCTGAGTTCAGCGTGCTACTACACTCCAGGTTGGGTAACACAGTGAGACCCTAACTCACAAAAAAAAGAAAAAGAAAAAGAATTTCAGAGGCTAAGTTTGAAACACACTCGGAATGGGGTCCTGGTTGCAGGACCCTCCCACTGAGCAGGAGTCACAAGACTTGAGCCAGAGCCTGACTGCAGCTGAAATAACACCAACCAGACCTGCTCCCTGTGCCACTCCCACTTGGTTTGCACGTCAAGTTTCCCCTGAAGACCCCTCCTAACCAGCCTGAAGATTTGAGGTGGTCTTTGTGACTTTAGTCCACCATCTCAGGTTGCCAGCTCTTGAATAAAACCCATTCCTCCTCCCACCAGCTCTTGTCTCCTGAGTTTGGCTTTGGAGCAATGAGCGGCTGGACCTGGGTGTGGTTCCAAAAGTGCCACAAATCCGGTGGCTTAAAACAGCAGAAATTCATCCTCTCCCAGTTCTGGAGGCCAGAAGTCCAAAATCCAGGTGTGGACATGACTGGGCTCCCTCGGAGGCCCTAGGGGAGGATCCTTCCAGCCTCTTCCATCTCCTGTGGGTTTCAGGCCTCCCCCATGTCTTTGTCTCCTTCCTTTCATATAAGGACACTTGTTGGATTTTGAGCCCTAATCCTGGATGATCTCATCTCAAGATCCTTAAAGGAATCACATCTGCACAGACCCTTTTCCGAATGAGGTCCCATTCAGAGTCCAGAGAATTAGGGCCCCATCTCAGCCAGAGCAGAGCACAAACTGTTCCCTTGGTCCTCTTTATCCTTCCAAGGGTACAAGGGGCATTGGAGAAAAACCAGCCACTCCTTGAGAGGGCACCAGTGAAGCCAGACCCTCAGAGGCCATCCAGCTTTCTGTTAGTCAAAGAAGACAAAGTGGACATCCAGACAAGAGGTTGGGGATTCAGATGTCCTTATAAGAGAGAGGAAAAAGACAGAGACAGAGACAGAGACTGGAGTGGTGTGACCACAAGCCCAGGGAGGTCGGGAGCGCCCAGAAACCGGAAGAGGCAGGAAGGATCCTTCCCTAGGGTCTCTAGAGGAGCACAGCCTTGCCCACACCTGGATTTTGAACTTCTGGCCTCCAGAACTGAGAGAGAATTCATTTCTATTGTTGTAAGCTGTCCAGATGATAGTATTTTGCCAGCACAGCTACAAGAAGCCAACACAGAGGGGCAAGCAAGGAAGTGTCTGGGCCTCCCCCTGATGGCTGCTGAGCTTGAGGCTGTCCTGGGAAGATGGGCATCACTTCCAGTGCACTGGCCCCTTCTTCAACCCTGTCAGTGGAGGGAAGCAGGCCCAAGGAGACATAATCATTATCCCAGGGCATTGGGAAAGAAAGCAGGTGAAAAAAATACAGACAAAGGTGTCCCACCCAGGGCCAGTGGCTTCCTGAGGTCACCCAGCATGCTGATGCCACTCCAAATGTAATGGTTTTAGCTCCTGACCCAGGGCACTCCCTGGCATCCCAAATGCCTCCCACTGAGGCTGGAAGTGAAGTCCTGAGCAGTTTCCCATGTAGGCCAGGCCCCCTCTCCCATGTACCATGCCAGTCATTGCTCTCA
The DNA here is from genome assembly GCF_000164805.1 of Carlito syrichta. Taxonomy (NCBI): domain Eukaryota; kingdom Metazoa; phylum Chordata; class Mammalia; order Primates; family Tarsiidae; genus Carlito; species Carlito syrichta. The sequence goes on along the minus strand of NW_007079990.1, from coordinate 165,672 downwards.
CCCCTCTGGGTTCCTGTTGTCTGCATTGCTGAGGCTCAAGGCTAGCGCTACTGCATTCCCTGCCCCTCCTCTGGGCTTCCCCACTGCAATATCTTTGGTCTTGGGGCCAGCCAGACTTTCACTCCTGTGCACCATCATTTGCTTGACTCTGTCCCTGAGGTACTAAGTCCACAGTGGGAATCTGATGGAATGAGCCTACTTTGTGAGCACAGCCTTCTGAAACAGGAAACCACATTTTGTCACATCAGCTGGGGGACGGTCCCATGTATGAACCAGTTAAGTGAGGCTGCAAGCCAGGGAGGTTCCCGTGGAAGGGAGTGTGGAGAGGGAGGCAGTGGCCTGCCATTCCAGTCCAGGAACCCAGGGACTCCCACTTGGCAGGGCCACTCCAAGGGTGCAGTGGGTCAGGTCATTGCTTCAAGTGTCATGCCTCGTGCACCATCCTCCCCAAACACCTGGCAAAGGACACAGGGAAAAGGACAAGTGAGGTCAGTTGGCGATCTTGTCTTTGCTATTCGTTCACTGGGCAAGGAAGCCAAATCCTTGGTTCCCAAGTCAGGCAATCAATAAACATGGTCTAACCCAACAGCTGGAGAAATTAGCCCAAAAGAGTTGCAAGACTAGGGTGAAATGATATAACCAAATGCACCCAGAATGAAAAGTAAGAACGAAAACTCTATGCGCAGATGACATGATCTTGTATTTTGTCATTCCTTTGTGTGTGTAAGGAATACACACCAAAAAATCATATAATAAATGTTTCAGCAAAGTTTCAGGATGATATCCTTTACAAAAATCAACTGTATTTCTATACACTACAAATGAACAACCCAAAATGAAATTAAGAAAACAGTTCCATTTACAATAGCATCAAAAGAAGAAAAGGCTTGGAAATAAATTTTTTGAAAGAAGGACAAGAATGGTACAGTAAATTATTGAAAGACATTAAAGAAAACCCAAACAAACGGAAAGACATCCCATGTTCATGGACCAAAAGACTTAATACTGCTAATATGGCAATATTCTAAATTAATCAACAAATTTAGTGCGATCCTTATCAAAATCCTACCTGGCTTCTTTGCAGAAATTGACAAGCTAATCCTAAAATTCATATGAAAATGCAAAAAAACAGAATAGCCAAAAACGATCTTGAACAAGTACAAAGTTGAAAGGCCCACACTTCCTGATTTCAAAACCTGCCACAAAGCTATAGAAATAAAGACCGTGTGGTACTGGCACAATGATAGACATATAGATCAATGAACTAGAATCAAGAATCTATCTATGGTCAATTGATTTTTGCCAAGGGTGCCAAGACCATCCAATGAGAGAAAGAACAGTCTCTTTAACAAACTTGTGCTGGGACAACTGGATATCCATAGGCCAAGTAATAAATTTGGACTCCTAACTCACACCAAACACAAAAGCTAACTCAAGATGGATCATGGACCTACATGTGTAAGAACTAAAACTACAAAATTCTTGGAAGAAAGTAGGTGTAAATCTTCATGACCTTGAAGGAGACAATGCTTTCTTACATATGACACCAAAAGCACAAGTGACAAAAGAAAAAATAGATAAATTGGACTTCAACAAAATTAAACAGTTCTGCTTCAAAAGGCATCATCATTAAAGAAATGAAGCGACAACCCATGGACTATAACCAATTTGCAAATTACATAGCTGATAATTGATTTGTATTTAGAATTATTGTCTTTTATCATTGAGTTGTATTGTCTTTTATCATTGAGTTGTATTACTGTGGGAGGCTGAGGTGGAAGGGCTGCTTGAGGCCGAGAGTTCAAGACCAGCCTGGGCAGCACAGCAAGACCCTATCTCTACAAAATAAAAGAAAAAGAAAATTGGATAAAGAGTCTAAATAGATACTTCTCAAAAGACTATCTATGACATGCCATAAGCATATGAAAAAATACTCTACATTACTAGTCATTAGGGAAATGCAAATGAAAACCATAATGAGATAGATAGATATCATCCACATCCACTAGGATGACTATAATAAAATAAATATGGGAATAACGAGTGTTTGGAGAGGGTGTGAGGAACTCAGAATCCTCATGCAACTGCTGGTAGGATGTAAAATGGTTATAGCCTCTTTGGAAAACAGTCTGGCAGTTTCTCAAAACATTCAACATAGAAGTACCATATGACCTAGCAATTCCACTCCTAGCTGTACACCCAAGAGAATTGAAAGCATATGTCCACACAAAATCTTGTATGTGAATGGTCATAGCAGATTTATTCATGACAGCCAAAAAGCAGAAACAACTCAGATGTCCATCAATAGGTGAAAAAATAAAACGTGACACATCCATACAATAGAACATTATTCAGAAACAAAATTCAGCCAAATATCAACTCATGCAACAACATGGAGGAACCTTGAAAACATTATGCTAAGCCAAAGAAACCACACCCAAAAAACCCCAAATTGTTTCACTCCATTTAGATGAACAATCAGAATCGGCACATTCACAGAGACAGAAAGGAGACATGTTTGCCAGGACTTTGGGGGCCAGGAGAAGGAGAAGTGAGTGCTTTTGAGGGTGGTGGAAATATTCTGGAATAAGATAGTGGTGATGGCTACACAACTCTGTGAATACTTTTAAAAGCTTATTGAATTCTACACTTTAAATGGGTGGATTGTACGGTATGTAAATGACATCTCAGTCAAAGTGTATTTTTTAAAAGAAAGCCAGATAGGAACTCCTAAATTGTTAATGCCCTGCGGCAACTGTAGGGGTCCTCTCACTTGGCGTGGTAAAACTGGATATGTACACCGAGGATTTTGCAGCAAGAGAAATAAAAGGTGTTCATTTGCCAAGCTAGGAGGACCAGGCAGCTGAACGTTCAAATTCTGACCTCCCAATGGCTTGTATGGAAGAGTTTTTCAAGGCGGGTTTAATTTCAGGAAAGCAGAGGTTACAGGCAAAATTATAAATCAATAGGTGAAGGTTACCCATTGGTTTGGGCCCAAAAGGGTGGGATACCTTGAAGTGAGGAGGGGTCTTATAGGCCATCAGTACATACCAAAATGTTCTGAGTTGCAACTGCTTAAGGAGGAGAAGCTTTGTTTGAAAACGTGGGGTCAATGGAAAAGAATGTTTGTTCTGGCTTGTGGGTGCGACCTTCTTCAGGCCCCTCGGGAACGGTGGTCAGAGTTCAGTCCTCTGCTGTCCCTTATCTGAGGTCTTTGTGCCAGCGGATCTGGTTGGTGGGGGTCCGGGTCAGGGTCAAGGTTTCAAAAAGACAACTCAGGGACACAGGATGAGCCCAAATCACATCTGCAAAGTCCCCTCAGCCATGTGGGGTGAAGGTCACAGGGTCAAAATCCTGCCTACCACAAGAAGATTATTGAAAAGCCATTGGGCTGGGTGTGGTGGCTGAAGCCTGCCGTCCCAGCACTTTGGGAGGCCAAAGCGAGAGGATTATGTGAGTCCAGGGTTTCAAGGCCAGCCTGGGCAATTTGGTGAGATCTCGTCTCCACAATAAATCAAAAGCATTAGCCAGGCGTGATGGCACACACCTGTAGTTCCAGCTAGTGGGAAGGCTGAGGTGGAAGGATCACTTCAGTCCACCAGGTCGAGGCTGCAGTGGCTGTGAGCGTGCCACTGCACTCCAGCCTGGGCCACAGAGTGAGACTCCGATTCAAAAAAAAAAAGACCGCTGGGATGGCAACTCTCCAGTTTCAGTGAGAGTTGGGCGTTGGGGAGGAGGAAGAGGGGAATGAAGGAGTCCTCCCACACGTGGGGCAACTGGGTAGATGAAGGGGCCAACGTCTCCCTTGGAGTTGTCCCCTAGGGGAAAGCCAGGAGAGGGACTACAGTCACTCAAGGAGAGGGCAACAGTGAAGAGAGGAACTGCCGAGGCAGCGAGCCATCGCCAGCCCCTCTTGGCATCCTCCGCCCCAGGTTGGGCCCGGGTTCTCTCCCTGGACCCCGCACCACGTGGAGCCGCACCTCCTTCCTCCGCAAAGCCCTCCGGGAAGTAATCCCGGGAAGTCGCCCTGGTAGCCAGCCACCCCACCACCCAGCGCTGCGTGCTGGCTGCTGGCTGCCACTAGGGGGCAGAGCCGTCTACACCAAAAGCCACCCCGCTGAAATGTGTGCGTGCGTCGGGGAGGCGCGTGTGCAGGAGCGCGTGTGCGTGTGCACGCCCGGCGGGGACCCGCTCGTCGCTGGGTTGGAGCAGCCTGCTGACTCACGGGGACGCGGCTCACTAGACACGCACGCGCGCGCGCGCTCACATACCCTCTGCTGGGAGCCCCAGCCAGCAGCCCCCATCCCCCACCTGGTCAAGAGGCTCCAGAAGGTCCCCTCTACTGGGGACAGGGAAGCAGGCCCCGCCCCGGTCGCCCAACAGCGCCCATCCTCCCCTGGCATGGCTGAAGAGGGATACGACGGATGGATGGATCGGGCTCTGGAGACTGAGCCCCGTGGGGCCACAGATGGGGGCCAGGAATTGAGTCTTCTGAAAAAAGGGGGGAAGCAGGTCACTCGCCCGCCCCCCAACCTCAGGCCCAGCACCCTCGACGTCATCTCTCCAGCATCGACATGCACAGCAGAATCCACACCAGCAAATAACTGGGCTCAGGTCCCAGAAATAGGCTGCCCTTTCTAAGGGGTGACGGGAATATCCTCCCGCTTCCCGTTGCCATGGTTTCCGTTCACCACGTCCCCCCCACCCCCACCCCGTTGTATGGAAGCCATGTTCCGCAGCGATGGATACGGCCGGGTACGCAGCGGCAGATGCCGAGAGATGGGAACAACCTGGCCCAGAGTTCACCCCGCCGGGGCACAGCATCCTCCTTAAGCTCCCAGAGCAGAAGGCCTTGAGAGAGGCAGCGCAGACACGACCCACAAACGCCAAAGTCCACACGTGGGCACAGCAGCTGCGGGTGGGCCACTGGGCATGGGTTATGGGAACTGGGGTCTTCTCTTCTAGCCAGAGAAGCAGAGCAGAGGGGCACAGCACAACAGACGCCCAAGGGCCCAGAAAATCACTTACAGCTCTGAGTCTGGGACTTCCTGGCTGCAGGACTCCCCACAGGCCTGCCCACCCCTGGCAACCTGCCACCCTCCCAGGAACTGGGGGGCAAGGATGCGAGCCCCTGGGGTCCCCACACTTGCAGGCTGCCCTTGTGCCAGCTCAAAAGACCCTACCACGCCCCAGTGCTTTCTGTCCACCCAGGCCTCTCCCTGCCCCTCCTCTGAGCCTCAGTTAGCTTTTGAAAGGAGGGAGCCAGCAGGGGACTGCTGGCTGCTCCCCACTCTGCCCCATCTGGACGAGAGGATGAAGACGCCTGGGCCAAGGCTGTCAGCCATTCCAGACCTTTCCTGTAGGTATAACTCAGGATGGGGTTAGTTTCTGCCGGTCACCGTGTGTTCTGACACCTCCCCCACCTCCAACCATTAACTTTTCTAGTCCTTTTCGGTGATTAAAATTCAGCCCAGACTCACGTCCCATTGGAAGCCTCCCCTCCCCATCCTCAGGGCTGGAATGGACTGGAATGGAGAGAGGTGGCCTGACCTCCCGTTCCTCCCCTCCCAATCCCCCTCCCAGAGCTGGGGCAGGCAGGGCTCGTCTGGTGTTAAGGTGGGGGTGAGAGGTGTCCCATCTTTGCCCAGGTGGGATGATGCCTGCTGGTGGGATCACCCCTTTCCCAGGGGAGGCTCAACGCCCTCCTTGCTAAGGACCCTTTGGGGCCTTCTTCCCAAGTGACACTCCTTGAACTACCCCCTCACTGGGCTGAAGTTACCCCTTGTCCCCACGGAGCCGAGAACAGAAAGTGACAGAGCCTTCAGAGCAGCACTATGGAAGCCAGGTTCTGGAAGAGGAGAGTTTAGGCATAGATTCTGACTTGCGTCCTCCTGGCCAAGGGATATGCACGAACAAGTCACAGAGGCAGCCAGCCGGGCTGCATTTGCAAGCCGCAAGTGGTCTTTTACAAGAAGTAGGGGTGAAGCAGGCTGAAAGCCCTGGGCACCCTCTGCAGGCAGCAGGCTCTGTCCGCATCTGCAGCAGGGACTTATTTTCTGCCAACTTTTTGGCATTTTATGGATTAAAAACCAAAGCAAAGCATTGCTCAGGGCAGCCTACTTTCGCCCGTGCTCCCATAATGGTGACGAACGGGCATCTGGGGCCAGCTCTGTGGCAGGCCCCCCTGAGGGAGTACAGCTCTTGCCCCAGCGATGGCAGACCATTGGGTGCAGGGGCCAAGACGAACTGGGAGGGCACTCGGCATACTTGGTTCATGTCACCTGCCTTTTCCTGTTTCCTCTGCTCTGGAAGACTTGGGGGCTGTTCTGCCTTCCGCTTAGTCCTGGGATGAGTTCATCTTATGAGGACATTTCGTGTGTCCCAAGGCCATTCTTCTTTGTGAATGAGATACAGTGAAATAAAATGTGGCCAGGTGGCTCCCACAGTGCGTTGACTCCACCCCACAGAACCAGGCATGGCAGCCCAGGGGCGAGCAGGTGACTGTGGCCATGCCTGGCAGCCAGACACGTCTACTTCTCAGAACAAAGGAAAAGCCCCCGGGAGAGGAAGGGCCTTCAGTGAATTGGTTTCAAAATGCTTAATTTTTTTTTTAATCAGGCAAATTGGTCATTAGAGAACTGATGGAGCCAGAGAGCTGTTAGAATAAAAGGTGAAAATAAACTGCTTCATTTGAATTCCAAATCGGGCTTGGAGGTGACCCGGTCAGGAAGCAAACTGGTCATTAGGCAAACTGGCTGCGGGTGGATGGGGCCGTGCCTGGGGCTGGGGGGTGGATGGTCCCTGGAGTCTCCTCTCCTCCAAGAGTGTGGGTGCTGGGACCCCAGTGAGGCAGCACGACTGTTCTGGCACTTAACACCAGGGTGGCCCAGGCACAGAGGCCACTCAGGGGCTGGTACAGGTTCTCTGGAGCCACTGGTGTGCCTCAACAGGCCATTAGCTGTGGCTCGGAAAGACCTGGGGAGAGTCCCAGAGGAGAAACTGGGGTAGTCAGCAGGTGGGGAGCATTTGAGACTTGGGACAGCTGCAATTTACCAGCGACTGCAGAAGCACTTCGATGTTTGAACCATGGGCCCAGCCCTCCCAGTGGATACCAACTGCGGGGACCCAAAACAGCAGGGGTCAGAGCCAGGTTCTAGGGCCCAGTTTCTCCCCTCACCTGTTAGCTGGGGGAGCCACCAGAGCCTGATGGAGACTTTCGAACTTTCTGAGCCCCAATAGGATCATGGTGCCTCTCTCAGCGGAACTCTAACCTGGGAAAATTGTCTTTATTAGATATAGACACAAAAGAACATCTGCACAATGTCTTTGTGTAAAGAACAAGACAATGAACCTCTGTGTACTCACCACCCAGCTTAGAAGAAAGGAGGTGACATCTCCTTTGAAGTACCTCAAATGACCCTTCTTGTCATCCCCACGTCTCCCACCTCCACTTCAGAGGTGACCTCTTTGTTGAATTTTGAATCTACTGCCCCTGTGTATTTCTTTGCAGTTTCACTACTTGCATATGCATTCCCAAACAATCGAAGTTTTACTTTCATCTGTTCTGAACTTTGTATAAGTGGAATCACACTGTCTGTATTGGTCTGTGACTTGCTTTTTCACTGAACATAGTACTCCCAAGTCTATAATAGCTGTAATCCCTTCATCTTCCAAGCCTTTTGTTCTGTTGTGGGATTAAACTACAACTGATTAGTGCATAAACGCTTGGATTGTCTCCACCTTTTGTGCTACTACAAGTGTTCTAATGCCCAGCAAAAGTTTCTCTAGTGGTCACATCCAGCAGAGATCCCTGGATCACAGGAAACTGGTGCCAGCAGCTTTGCAAAGCAATGACAAATAGTTTTCCCAAGTGGCTGCACCAATCCACATGCCCCCTGTCGTATCTAGGCTTTCTAGTGCTTCCACAGTCGTGCTAGCACTTGATGTTGTAAGACCTTATTTTCCACGTGAATAAATGATTGTCCCACCATTATTGTTGAAAAACTGTTTCCTCCGCCACTGACCTGAAATGCCAACTTTGCTGTACACCAAGGTTTTGCATGTGTCTGGTCTGTTTCCAGATTCTCTCCCCTGTCCCATTGGTCTGTTTGTCCATCCTTGTACCTCATTATCTTAAATACAGCACTAGTCTTACTCTGTCGCCTAGACTGGAGTGCACCTCGGCCCACTGGGTTTAGGTGATCCCTCCACCTCAGCGTTCCAAGTAGCTGCAACAACAGGCATGTGCTACCACACCCAGCTAAAGTTTTGATTAATTGTAGAGATGAGGTCTCACCAAGTTGCCCAGGCTGGTCGTGAATGCCTGGACTCAGGCAATCCTCTCACCTCCACCTCCCAAAGTCCTAGGATTACAGGTGTGAGCCATCGTGCCCAGCTTTAAATATGGCACCTTTGTTACAACTCTTAGAATCTGCTAAGGCAGCTCCATCCACTTCCTCCTCCTTTATGAGTATCTCATCTGTGGCCATTTACTCTTCCATATAAATTTAAGAACCACCTTGTCAAGCTCCATTTAAAAATGGCGTTTAGGTTGTAATCACATTCAATCTATAAATCAAATTGGGAAGAATCGCCATGCTCAAAACATTGATTTTTTTTTTTTTTTTTTTGGAGAATTCTGAGTAGCCATGATCATGGCAGCCACATAAATCTGGAACTCTCAACATAGCGTCCAAACAAAAATCGATTTTAACAAGCAAGCACAAATAAAACCACATAAAACCCATGTCCTCAGCATAACCAGAAGACAGAGCATCTGAACTTCAAAGTTCCTAAAACAGATCAAGTCACAAGGATGGAGAGACACATCCTCAAAGGAAATACAAGCAGGAACAAATGAACCAAACCATATGTCAACCAGTAACACAGCCACCTTGAGTAGGAGAAAAGGAACCAACCCAAGCCACCCGAAGACAGTGCTTGGACTATGTGTCCTCAGGCCAGAGACGAAAAAAAAAACTAGAGACAAATCTGGAACTCTGGGGAGTCCTTTTCTTCTTTGCAGGGACATGAGCTGACAATTCCAAAACTACTTTCTGAATGTTCTAGGATTGAGCAAATATGTCAATATATGGTGGATAATTAGGGAGTTACAAATGAGCCAGTGAGAAGAATGCTAAATGAACCTGGTGGCATTAGATCGGAACGAGAGGTGCCAGCGTGAACTCATGGCCATAGGTAGGCAGATGGACACAGATGTGGGGGGATGTATGGACAGAAATCCAGACATCTACATGTAGGTATGTACTGTGTGAGTGATGTGTAGATATATGTCTACATGTAGGTATGCATTGAATGTGTGTGTGTGTGTGTGTGTGTGTGTGTGTGTGTGTGTGTGTGTGTGTAATTTCCCAATAGGACTCCAAGAGCCGTTATCTACTCAAAATGAACCAGAAATCCTAAGAGAAATGGTTGATTCCAGGAATGGGGAACAGGGGAAAGTCAAGATGAGTCTAAACATCTTGTTTTTCCAGAAAAAATCAATAAGTACAGTCATGTGCCACATAATGACATTTTGGTCAATAATAGCAGAGCACATATGCAACGGAGTCCCGTAAGATTTTAATGCCATACTGTTTCTCAGTTTAGGTGTATTAAGACACACAGATACCTGCCACTGTGTCACAGTCGCCTACAGTATTTAGGCCGGTAACATGCTGCACAGGTTTGTAGCCCAGGAGCAATAGACCACACCAGATAGCCTGGGTATATAGTAGGTTCTACCGTCTAGGTTTGTGTAAGCACACTCTAGAATGTCACACAACAACGAAATTGCCTAATGACACATTTCTCAGCACATATCCTCATCATTAGGTGACACATAACTGCGTAATGGGGGAGAAGAGAGCTCTTCCTCACAGTACAAAGCCAAATAATAAATGTCAAAGGAATGACGGAAATAGAAAATCACCACTTGGCAACCATCATAGTAATGATTGTTTCAAACAAAAATAATCAATGGATGACAAAACTCTTTGGTGAAATGTTGTTAAGGAACAGGATATTAATATAGTCTCAAAATGTCTCTCCACAAAAGAGAAATAATAGTAACAGGACAGTGGATGCCCGTGGCAGACACCATCCTAATCATGTGATCAAAGTGCGTGGCTGACTGCAGTCGTTCACACCTATAATCCCAGCAATTTGGGAGGCCAAGATAAGAGAATTGCCTGAGCCCATGGATTCGAGATCATCCAGTGCAACTTGGTGAGACCTCATCTCTACAATAAATCAAAACATCAGCCGTGTGTGGTGGCACATGCCTATAGTTCTAGCTACTTGGAAGCCTGAGGCGTAAGGATCGCCAGAGCCCAGCAAGTCGAGGCTGCACTGTCCGTGAGCGTGCCACTGCACTCCAACCTGGGTAGCAGTGTGAGACTCCAACTCAAGAAAAAAAAATACATCTTAGGCCAGGCACGATGGATCACGTCTATAATCCAAGCACTTTGGGAGGCCGAGGTGAGAGGATTGCCTGAGCCCACGGGCTCGAGACCAGTCTGGGCAACTTGAAGTGAGCTCATCTCTCCAATAAATCAAAAAATTAGCTGGGCGTGGTGGCGCGTGCCTGTAGTTCCAGCTACTTGGAAGGCTGAGGCGGAAGGATCGCCGGAGCCCAGCAGGTAGAGGCTGCAGTGGCCATGAGTGTACCACTGCACTCCAGCCTGGGCGACAGAGCGAGACTCTGACTTCAAAAAAAAAACAGTGACCATCACCAGGAATGGGACGAGTGGGACAGACATCGTGGCCTCTTGATACAATGCACTGAGAAGGACGTGGCACTCCTGTGCCATTCCCACCAAAAGTGCAAAACCAGAATCGCACCATGAGCATCAGACAAGCCCCAATGGAGGGAATGCTACAAAATAACTGACTTGTGTTCTTGAAAAATATCAATGTCGTAAAACACAAAGACCAAAGAACTGCTCCAGATTTAAGGAGACTAGAGAGATCGACCAACTGAATACAATGCATGATCGGACATCCTTCTTTTCTAGAAAAGACATTATAGGAAGGATACTGGGACAATTGACAAACTCTGAATAAGCTCTAGATTACAACATTGTGTTAATGTTAATGTCCTGATCTTAATAAGGAAATTGTGGTTATATAAGAGAATGCTTTTGCTTTTGGGAAATACACACTGAAGTATTTAGAAATAAAGGAGCAGCATGTCTTTCAAATGATCCCAAAAATAAATCAGCAAATAAGTGTGTGTGCGCACACATGTGTGTGTTGATATGCAGAGACAATAATAAAGCAAGCATAGTGAAATGCCAACACTTGGGGAATCTAGACAAAAGTTAAAGGAGGATTTTATCTTTTTTACTGAACTGTAATTCACATGCCATACAATTCACCTACGGGGTGTAAACCTAGGAGTGGAATCACTGGGCCCTGTACTAATTCAATGTTAACATGTTACCAAATGTTTCCAACATTGTCACCAACAATGTAACAAAGTATGAGGGTTTCCATTTCTCTGTCCCTTTGATTATAGCCATCTTAGTGTGAGGCAGTGTCTTGGAGGTTTTCATTTGCATTTCCCTAATGACTGGTGATGGCCACTTGTACATCTTATTTGAAGAAGTATCTATTCACATCCTTTACTCATTTTAGAAGATGGGTCATTTGTCTTTTTATTGTGGGGCTGTGAGTGTTCTTCACATATTCTAGAATATTCTAGATACAAGTTCCTTATCCGATATATCATTTGCAAATCTCTCATCTCATTCTGTACAGTGTCTCTTCACTTTCTTGATAGTAACATTCGCAGCACAGAACTGTTTGAATTTGATGAAGTCCAATATATCTGTTTTCTCTTTTGTCACTTGTACTTTTGGTGTCATGTCCTTTTTTATATATAGAGAGAGAGAGAGACAAGGTCTCACTGTGTTGTCCAGACTGGTCTTGAACTCTTGGACTGAAGTAATCCTCCAGCCTCGGTCTCCCACAGTGCTGGGATTACAGGTGTGACCACCACACCTAACTTCTCAGCGTCATAGCCAAGAAATCATTGCCTGATCCAAGGCCATGGAGATTGACACTACATTTTCTTCTAAGAGTTTTCTAGTTGTGGTGCTGCTTACATTTGGGTCTATGATCCACTCTGAGTTAGTTTTGATATTTGGCAGGCGATAGAGTCTGCATTCATTCTTTTGCATGTGGATAACCAGGTGTCATAGCACTGCTTGTTAAAGCTCTTTCTTCATTGAATAGTCTTGGCACTCTTGCCAAAACTCAACTGACTGTAGATGTGAGGGTTTATTTCTGGACTCCCGCTTCTATTCCATCAATCTATAAGGCTATGCCTATGCCAGTACCACGCGGTCCTGATTCTTGTAGCTTCTTGTCAAGCTGGTATTTGATCTTTCCAATGCCTGGAGCCACTTTGGGTCTAACCTGCTGTTTCTGTTGCTTGCGTTCATCTCGCCTTCTCTCCTCATATGCCTAATTATTTCTATTGCTTGCTGAATATTGCAGTTGCAAACATTTTGAGGTGGCAACTTGAGGTCAAGGATGATGTTCTCTTCCTCCAGAGAGGATTCCACTTGACTTGGCCGGCAGTCTAGGGTCAGTCACCCTAACCCAGTTTTGGGTACTGAGAGGATAAAAAGCTGGCTAGAGTCCAGAGTGGTTCTTTCTACTTCTGGATCGTCTTTATTCCCAGGGAGCAGTGCTATAGGGTCCCAATCACAATGAGGGAGATTCACCAAGATATGCCCTTGGCAGGCCCCGGCTTCCGGTGTCAGCCCTTCCAGCCCCATGTGACTGTCGAGAGCCCTGTGCGGCCTGTCACCCATGCATTCAGAATCTCCACACACGCCCAGCGAATGAGCGGCTCCAAACACTTCTCTGGATCCTGGCCTGGCAACACATATGCTCTTTTCCCTTGATGAGGCCCTCAAGCAGATGACGGTTACGTTTTCCAGCTTTTCTAATTGCCCTAATTAGGAGGAGGCACGAATTAGCTAATGTGTCATTAACAGAAGTGGAAGTCCTTCGTTGCATTTTAAATCCAATGGTCTTATGTTCCACTTTAGAACCACACATACGTGGTTGTTTTTCTAGAACACTGCCCTATGTGCCGGATCCCGACACCACCCCCCCTCCCCGTTTAGATGTCTCTTGCTGTATCACGCATCCTTACCTGCTCTGTGGGCCTCTGGTTCTTCCTCTGCTGTGTGCTTGGAGCCTTTGATGGGATACTTTTCCTTCTCAGAACTTCACAGTGGGGTGCCTTGGGACCTGGTGGCAGGTAGCTTCCTCCAGAGAGGATGTGCATTGCCTTCTGATGGTTTTCTGGGGATTCTCCAGCCCAGAACCCTCTTAAACTCAATCCTCAGTTTGAGGGGTTGATGGCCCATCCGGGCATTGTAAACCCAGCTGCAAGCCCATGCGCTGCTGGCTTGCGCGTACAAATATGCACACTAAATACTTCCCCTCCCCCTCATGCCAGGCTGAGAAATTAGCAATTCCCATGTTCAGGGTGGCAGTGGGGGGAAGATTCCTGTTAGTCTTCTTATTTTGTAACTCTGGCTTTGTCATCTGTCCCCACAGTTCATGAGCCCATGGAAATGGAAGCTCAAGGTCACCGGGGTCTACAAATGCCTTCCGAGTGAACGTTGGTCTCGGTGTTCTGGGTTCTGCTTTGACTTAATTGTTGGGCTTTAGGGCTTCCTTACTTTTTGCTATCTCGTTGTGCATTTTAAAAGATGATTGTAAAATATTTCATTTAGCATCTTTAGTTAATTTCTTTTTTCTTTTAGATTCAAGTCATGCCCAAGTGTGTTTGCTACATGGCTATATGGCATACAGCTAGGGATAGTTCTTCTCATCAGAAGATCATTGAGAGCATGTCATTTACCATACAGATGGACACCGTCAGCTTTTACTTTTTGAAGTGTCTCTGAACTTACATGCATGCTAACATGGAAACAGCTTCTGTTCAACAGCTATGATTCTCTCTCTTTTTATCGCTCTTGGCTTTGTGTGGAGGAGGTGGCCCTGTATTTTTATTTCACAGACATTTTCGCAGTGATAATTACACACTTACTTATTAGATGCATCATTAAATGACTGTCTCCCCACTGGATAATAACAGAGACTGTGTCTGTTTTGCTTTCTTCTCTATATGTCAAAATTAGGTTCAACTACACGGGTGACAAAAACCCCATAAGAGCAGCGGCTTAACAAAGGTAGACACTGATTTATCTCATGCATTAAGGAAGTCTGGAGGTAAAGCGTTCAGCGCTAGTATAGACACTCCACAGAATCATTCAGGATCGAAGATCCTTTCATATCATTATGGCTCACTGCTCCATAATCCCTGGGGTGTGACCTTCATTACCTTGACCCAAGATGGTAGCCAAAGCTCCAGCTATCACATCAGAAAGGAGATGAGAAAGGAAATCGAGGAAGGAGGGAACAAGGAGAATATGAGCATCTTTGAAAAAAGTTTCCCTGGCATGTAGAGTGGCTCACACCTCTAAGCCCAGCACCTTGGGAGGCTGGGGCAGGAGGATCCTTTGAGCCCGCGAGTTTGAGGCTGCAGTGAGCTATGATTTCGCCACTGCACTCCAACCTGGGCAACAGTGAGACCTTTCTCTTTTTCTTTTTTTCAAAAAAAGGAAGGAGTTTCCCAGAAAGTGCTAGCCAAGACTTCCAGGTAAATGTCACTGGCCAGACTTGGTCACAGGGCCACACTGAGCTGTAAAGGAGGTTCAAGAGTGTTGTCTTTATTCAGGCATTCATAGCATAGAATGAGGGAGTGGCCAGCAGTCTCCACCATAACCACTGTGTCCAGGGGGTCTGGCCTGGCGCCTGGTCACGGCTGGCACTCTGCACGTGTGGAAATGTGAAGGGAGAAGCGGGGAAGGGAGGGAGGCTGACAGAACTGTCGAGAGGAGGCTCTTCTTTGCAATAACACAAGAACAACCAGAACATCCATCAGCCAGGCCTGACAGAATAAGCTGAGGTTGGCCTGCATGCTGGACACTATGAGCTGGGCGAAGTGTACCCCTGGGGCTTCCGGGACATCAGGAAATGTCCAAGGGTGAGGCACAGAGCAATGTGCTACTTTGTATTTAAAAAGGGGGGATATAAACACACATATGTTGTTGCATGAAAAATGTCATCCATCAAGTAAAAAATCGAGAGGACCAATCAGCAGTAACGAATGTACTGTGCCATGTACGAGATGGCAGCAGTATATCAGAAGAAGTAATCTTCCAAGCATCTTTGAAACACAGTATTTTGCATTAGCTAATCTCGTGGTGACCAAACAGTTGATGAGGGAAGTTTTGTCCATTACAGGATTCCTACTAAGAAATGCTGGGCGAAGTCTAGAACCAGAAAATCTCCATCGTGAAACCTTAGATCTAGATGTTAAAATCACTGGGCGAACACTCACTAGAAAATTCTATGAAGGCCAGATCGAGCCAATACCACCAGAGTCTCCTGCTCTGTCTTGTCATCGAGAAGTGCATGGAAAGGTTTTCCACATCAGGAGCCTTTAGGGAGATGCCTATCCAAACCGTAACACAGTGTCATCACACATCTATCAGTTGGCTCCAAGGAAAAACAGACGATGGCAAGTGCTGACAAGGATATAGGGAAACTGGGGTGCCTGGCCACTGCCAGTGGGAATGGAAAATGGGGCAGCCTCTCTGGAAATCTGTATGGCAGTTTCTGATAAAAGGACAAATCTACGTAGAGTGACAAAACTGCACAGAGCCACACGCATGAGTACACTTCATGGGCAAAACCTGGGACAGATGCGGCACCCGGGTTCTGAGATGGCACTACCACTGGACTCCTGGGCACTTCTTGGCAATTCCCTGTGAATCTGATGATTTCCAAAAACCAAGTAAAAAATATTCCCGGGGAAAAAAGAAAATGATAAATTCAAAATATGGACAAATTGTTGACACGGGCTGATTGATCCACAGGGCTTCGTTGACTATCTTCTCTACTTTTGTTTATGTTTGACCTTTTCCATGATAAGCTGTTTTCTTAAGAGTCACTGCTAAACAAACGTCTGTTGAATGAATAAGTGAAGGATTAATGAATAACCGCAGTCTAACCCTGTCTTTCTATAGATAATGGAAGCAAGATCTAGAGGGGGTACCGCTCAAGGTCACGCTAAATAGTCGAGGCTCCTGACATTTCAGTATGTGCTGAAACTTTCCACACGCAGGGCATTTTTTTTCAAAAGAGGAAATTGACCATAAAGTGAGCTCCAACGTCGGAGGGGGGCAGACTTCCCCAGGTGAGGGTAGGGGGGCCCCAGAATGCCAGAGGGCAGGTCAGAGACTCCACCGTGAGAGGTTTTCTTCCAGACGAAATCGCTAGAATGCCTGGTGTGTTTGAACGTCTTGAGAGAACATTTACACACCCGGCCGAGAGTCTAAGGGTGAATTAGTGAGCAGCGCGTGGGAAGCTGAGCAAACAGCCGCCTGCGGGGCAATGATTAACTCCTGGGAAAACAAAATGCTGTGCAGAGAACAGTAACCCCGGTTTGCAGGGCTCGACTGTGTGCGGCGCTTGTGTGGCTGCATAATGTTGGAGGATGGGGCGGGAGGGGGAGAACACAGCCCTTTGCTTGCAAAGGAGGCCCCGGAGAGGCTGCGAGGCGAGGCCGGTCTCCCAGGTGAGGCCCCACGTGAGCAGAGGTCTGGGAGCGGGACCCAGGGAAGCTGACTCGAGGAGGCCATCGAGACGTGGCCAGACCCTCCACCCCGCCCGCTCCTCCGCTCCATCCCTCAGGCCCCAGATT
>NW_007079990.1:146051-148857 GCF_000164805.1 Carlito syrichta | reverse complement strand
CTGCCACCCCACTTGTGCCCCGCCCCCTCGGCCCCCTCCATCCCTCCAGATGGCCTGTCCTTGCTCCCTTCTGAGTCAGCCCCTCTGCAAGGTCACCGGCCCCCTCCCCTCCGGCCCCGTCAAGTCAAGGATTTGCCCCCTGCAATCCTCTTCTTAGTCACCCACAGGGACACCCAGCTATGAACACACCCAGGCCGTGAGAAGGGGGACCCTCAGCTCGCCAGAGACACAGCAGGCAAGGGTTCCAGAAAGCATGGCTATAGGGGCTGGGCAGCGACAAGGGAGAGGTCCCCGTGGCAGGGGACACTTCGGCCAAAAGCAGCCACCCCATCGGCATCCAGCAGCTGCCATTCTCAGAAAATGGGGTACCTGAGGGTGTGGAGCAGAGTGTGTGTTGAGTGGTGGTCCCCAAAAGGTCTGTGCATGTCCTGGGGCCTGTGAGTGGGACCTTATAAGGAAAAGAGGATTGTGCAGACGTACGGATGGTAAAGATGTTGACATGAGTCTATCGGGAATTATCTGACTGGCACCCATCAGATAAACAGCCCCTTTAAGCACATGGTCAGTGAGTGCCACGGATTGAGGACCACCAACCCAGCCAAGCCCCCAGGGGTTCCTGGCCATGCAGCTGGACCCACACAGAACTGAGCCCTAAAAAACCACTCCTGGCCTGAGGAACAGGCTGCATCAGACTCGGTTCAGTGGGAACGAACCAAGCCCAGCACCATGCCCAGGCCCCGTTTACCCCCCCTGTGGGGGCTAGACACAGCGGGGGAGGGTCAAGGAGCAGGCCCCCTCCAGTCAGCACTCTTGCTGTCACAGGTCCACACTTCCTAGACAGACTTCTCGAAGCAATCATCCACACTCAGTTGCCCACCCCAACCCAGCTTCACTCCTTGGTGTTGAGACAGGGAAGCCATGCTGCCGGCAGGAGATGGATATACGTTGAAGACAGGAACAAGGGGACGGGAGGCCCATGGCGAGGAGGGACAGCCGGCAGAGTGGAGCTGGGATTCCCACATGCAGGCCTGCCCCACTGAGGGGTACACTGAGTCCCAGCACCTCCCTCGGGGGTAGGTAGGCCTGGGACACCCAGGCTCACCACAAAGCTTCAGTGGTCAGAGCTTCTGGGCCGAAGGATGGTCTCCTGCCTGCACAAGCACTGCCACCCAGGACTCAGAGGGTGCCTGGGCCCAGGTGCACCTGGCTCTGGACAACTTGACCTACAACTGGGTAACCATCTGACTCCCCTATTAGGAGGCCAGTGCCATGACCATAGTCACTTTCTTTTGTTCCCTTTTCTATCACCAGCGCATGGCACGTCACAAGTGCTTCACCTGCTGAATGAAGGAATGAATGGATGGATGAAGAGGCCCAAGATTCCCTGCAAGTGTAGGGAGCAGAGGGTGGTCTGGGTAGTCCCTGAAATGGGCTACTGTCATGAGGCATGGCTGGCGTGTCCTCCCCCTGTTGGGAACCAGGGGCAAGGGGCATTCAGCTCATTGCCACGCAGCCTGAAGAGCTGGCTCCTCACTGCCACACCTTGGGGCATGGCCCTTGAGCTAACACTTGCCAGGCCAGTCCAGGGGATGAGGCAGGATTGGGGAGAGTAGGCGAGGAGAGGCTAAGAAGGAAGAGTAGAGGGCTGGGAGGTTCCCCTCTCCTCCGCGGGGCCCCCAGCACCCTCAAACGGGCCTCCTCCACTCTGGCTGGCCCAGTTGCCCCCCAGCTCTGTGCCCTTTCCCTCCCCCTGTCCTGGGCTGGCCCAGGACAAGCAAGTGAGGTCACCAGGTGCAGGGGCATGGGCGCTGTCCCACAGCCATGGTGCTGCCCGCTGTGCCGGGGCGCTGGCCAGGCCCAAGGTAGTGTCCTCCTGGGGCAGGGTAGAGGTGTGGCAGCAGGTGCCCAGGGTCCCAGCAGGAAGCCCAGAAGCTCTGGTCCCACAGAAGCCAAGCTGTCTGGAAAGTGGGCCAACCCCTCGAGAGGGCTGGAGCCCGTGGGGGAGGCTAGGCCAAAGGAGCCTGGGGGGCGCCTGCACAATGGAGTGGCTGGTGTGGCGCCTCCTGCAGGGCCAGCTGTGAGAACCTTGTGGGTTGGAGTTGGTGGAAGAGGGGGCTCTCCGGTGTCTTGGGCTTGCCCGACTGGCTGGGCTAGCTGTGGGGTCCTGGGGCCCATCAAGTTTGTGTCTTGGTCTGCATTCACAGGTGCTGGTGTCCCCCGCGCATACTGAGGGCTCAGAGCTCCCGTGTTCCAGTCCTGCCCCCAGCCCCATGGTAGGAGCAGAGCTCTAGGCGGGCCCCTCCTGGCCTCTGAGCTTACCGCTCCTGACAAAACCAGAACTGGGGTTTCTTTCCTTCTGATGCCTCTGGGCCCTGACCAGGAGAGCTTGGTGTGCAGCAAGGGGCCCTGGGTAGTTCGTGCTCACCAGACGAAAGGTCCAGCCAGGCTTCAGGGAGGGGCAGGGCGCCCACCCAGGGAACTTCTGGCTGTGGGGAGTGGGGATCCCAGGTGCCCCTTCCTTGGAGCAGAGACAGGGAGGCCCCCGGTGGACCTTGGCTGTGTGTCCTGAGGCCCAGGTTTGTCCGTTGACTGGGACGTGGGTCGGGCAGGCCCGGACCCGGGCTCTCGAGACACAGGGGGGTGCAGGGTAACCTCCCACAAGGCATGTCCACATTCTGACATCTGAACCCCGTGAACGTGACCTCGGAGGAAAAGGGGCGTCTGCAGACGTGGCTGGGTGACGACTGTCAAGATGAGAGCATCCGGGTGGGCCCTGGGTCCCGTGACAGGTGTCCTCGTGAGAGAC